>NC_089258.1:60231098-60356416 GCF_963930625.1 Muntiacus reevesi | reverse complement strand
AATCTTGCTTCAGAGAAAGGGTAGATAGTGCAACAATTAAAAGTTACTATGTTTTGGCAAGTATGTTTTTCTTCAATTAGTGCAATCTGGCTCCTTGCCTTCATTTTAATGATTATGGAGAAATCTGTTAACTACTACCATCTGTGCCCTCACAAAACTGTTGAATGATAACTGTTGTTTGATTTAAAATGGAGGACTTATTGTCCACATCTATTTTCTTAGTTTGCAGTTTCTTAAATTTACTTTAGCTGATGTTGAAAGCAGTGCCTGGGAGCAGCAAGCTTGGCATAGCTATCGGTGAGGGCATTGGCATAGCTATCAGTGAGGGCAACACACTCAGTCTGGGCACAGGGTGAATTTGATGGACTAGCTTGTGTTCTAATCATGTATTACAGCCCCCACAAACTCTGAGTAACTTGAAGATTTTCTCTTTGACATTTTTCTCTGCAGGAATGGCAATTAAAACACTCCCTGGATTTCAGCTAACTTAACATTTTAATGTATAAATAACAACTCACCTCCTGGCTGTTGATAGACTATTGCTCATTGTTCTAGAAACTTTGATTGAAGAAAAGAGTTCTCAACTCATTAAAACCAGTATTCTTAATCCTGAATTTGTTTCAAATACTAAATTTCTCAGTGTTCAGTCTGATCCTGAACTATTCTTTTCATAGGTAGTGTTTTGATTGAGACTATTGATTTTGTATAAAATGTATCTCAGAATAGGCCTTTTTTTTTCCTGAAAAGGCTGCTATTTCTTTTTTTTTTTCTGACCTTTCCCTTTTCTTAGGTTTTTTTTTTTTTTTTTTTTTTTTTTAAAGAAAGCATGAGAGAATAAATCCTGCCTGCTTCTCATTTTCAAGCTATTTTTTTTTTTCCTTCTTTATTATCTGTATGCCCTAATTTTGTCAGAATTTTTCAGAACCTTAACTATCAGGTTCTTGAAACCCAAATCGAGATCTTGAAGCCAAAAATGCATCAGAAAACCAAGCTTCCTTTTTACTTATTACTGTATCCTTGGCCCCAGTAGCAGTGCATAGCGCATAGTAGGTATTCAACTTTTGAATAAATGAGTAAAGGATAAATGGATATAGTGGTCTCTGATTGCTCATTAATGAGGGAAAACTGTCTCTGGTACTTACACCTCTAAGACATGAGCCAACAAATGCCACAACCCAAGCTCAGTCTATTTTTTGAATCATTTGCAAAAGACAAATGAATCTTTCTTCAAGTTTAGAGTAAAGAGGTCGTGTAGTATAAAGATAGTGACACAAACTACAGGCTAATTCAGGATAGCATTACTCTTTTTTATTGCACACATAATCTACTCAAGGAAAAGAAACAAGCTTGACTCATTGTCTGTACAGAAAATATATTTTTGAGTTCTACTCTTGGCAAGTGATAGGTTTTCCTGGGATTGACCAGAATCTATTTATTATAGGGTCATTAACTAACAATTTTATATTTCATTCTGTTTGTTCCTGAAGCTAATTATTATCATTAGATATCTTCAATCCTTTTCTGAGGGATACAAATTTACATTTTAAATAAATAGGTTCTTTCACAATATGTATCCTTATATAACACTAGAGCCTCCTAGACTATTACAACTCTTCTTGCAAGATAAATTTGTAAGCTTACTCCTGGACAGCCTTTTATTCCCATCTAGCAATCATATTAATACAAAGGCTTGTAGTTACTCTTAGTATGTGGCTGAAAATTGAAAAAATCTTGACTGTGAATGATTGAGGCCTTTTTCCCCACAGTGGTCACATCTCCTAGTCTTTTACGATTTCAGGGTTTAGTCCTGACCCCGTATTACCTTTTCTCCATAATCCAAGGAGAGCTTGTGCTTCATCACTTGCTTTTTACTGGTGAACTCCTTCTCTGCCATAAGATACTTTGTTCCCAGTAGACTGAGATGACAGTGAAGACTATGAAAGACAGAAAGCCTTTATCTAAGCGTGGTGGCCCAGTTGTGTCAGCAAAGAAGGAAGGATGCAATGGTGGTCAAAGTTTCAGTCATGCCTGGTGGTGCTAAGACAAAGAATTCTGGAAACCATGTAACTTCAGTAGCAGAAGGTTCCATTATTACAGTAAGATATTGTGCTGTGCTTCAGTTAAGTTTCTCAGTCAAGTCTGACTCTTGGTGACCCCATGGACTGCAGCACGCCAGGCTTCCCTGTCCATCACCACCTCCTGGAGCTTGTTCAAACTCATATCCATCGAGTCGGTGATGCCATCCAACCATCTCATCCTCTGTCATCCCCTTCTCCTCCTGCCTTCAATCTTTCCCAGCATCAGGGTCTTTCCCAACGAGTCAGTTCTTCTTATCAGGTTGCCAAAGTATTGGAGCTTCAGCTTTAGCATCAGTCCTTCCAATGAATATTCAGGACTGATTTCCTTTATGATTGACTGGTTTGATCTTCTTGCAGTCCTAGGGACTCTCAAGAGTCAAGACCACAGTTCAAAAGCATCAATTCTTTGGCACTCAGCTTTCTTTATGGTCCATTTCTTTACTTTTTTATGTGCTTAGTCATTAGTTGTGTCTGACTCTGTGACCCCATGGTCTGTAGCCCACAAAACTCCTCTATTTATGGAATTTTCCAGGCAAGAATACTGGGGAGTATTTGATATTTCCTCCTCTAGGGGATAATCCCGATACAAAGATTGAGCCCACATCTCCTGCGGTTCTTGCATTGGCAGGAAGTTTCTTTACCACTGAGCCACCTGGAAAGCCAATATATTAAAAAAAAAAAATCAAATACAATCTTTCCTAAGACAATGAATATTTATTACTAATTACATATTTCTCTCACTCATAGATAAGGAAACATATAACTGGTAGATAGTTTCCAATCTATTGTATTTTCCAGGCTCCGTTTGCCCTTACATTTTAATGTTTTTAGATTGAAATGTCTTACAATTAAAGTAGATCTTTAATTTGGTACCTTATTTTTCCTTGTAAAGTTGTTATTTAATTCACTGTATTATAATTCTTCTATTTCTAAATTCTAAACCTTTTAAAATGCGAAGGAGAAGGAAAATAATAAGGAAGGAGAAATTACATAGATGGAGATCAAAATATCTGTTATATGCTGACTAATCTGGACTGGCGGCTACATTTAAGATGTATGTGGTCTGAATCCATGCCTACTTTCAGCGTATGGCAGCAGGGGCCGAGAAGTCTACCATTGCTTGGTAGTTTGTGGCTCTATTTCCTGAGCTGGGGAACACGAAGGAAGGGGCTTGTTTGAAAGATGGTGTGAATGAGAGTTCACTTTTGTACCTGTGAATTTAAGGTGTCTCTCCTGTCTGAACAGATACAACGTCATATGCAGTTTTCTGTATGAGCCTGTGTCAGCTTTGTGTTGTGTTTGGCTTTCCACAAGTCACTGGGTTCTTTCAATCTTGCTTCTGAGAAAGGGCAGATAGTGTAACAATTAAAAGTTACTCTGTTTTAGCAAGCATGTTTTCCTTCAATTAGTGAGAGTTCCTCCTTTGAGCAAGGTAATTTGAGGAAAAAAAAAAGAAAACCCAGAGTTTCTTTTCTAAGGCCCTGGTAATTTAGTCATTCCTGTTTTCTTGGGGAAGGTAGTAAGTTTGAGAAAGAGAAGCAATGTTCCTCCTTCGTTTTTTCTCAGCTGGGAGTTGGGCAGAAGTTTTCACCATTCTTGTAAGACCTCTAGAAGTGAGGAATTATTGTCTCTATTGTTAGAATTGAGGAAAAGTTATGGAATATACAAAATATTGACTCTGAATAGTTAAACCAGGATAAAAGGATGTGAGCTCAGTCATGTCTGACTCTTTGCAACCCCATGGACTGTAACCTGCCAGGCTCCTCTGTCCATGGGATTTTCCCTGCAAGAATACTGGGGTGGGTTGCCATTTCCTTCTCTAGGGTATCTTCCTGACCCAGTGGTCAAACCCGCATCTCTTGCACCTCCTGCGTTGGCAGGCAGATTCTTCACCACTGCGGCGCCTGGAAAGCCCAAATCAGGATAAACAGAAAAAAATAATGATATTGTTATTCTAAAATATCTTCAAACCAAAATGTAGAATTTATAAACATTGAAGGAGCAAGAGAGGTTTTCTTCTATAGGTTAGGGAAAAGCATCTAAACATTTTGTCTCTGTCTGTCAACCCATGCTGACAGCCAGTTAAATGCATTCAGGCATCAAACAACGTTTTAGAGTCATTTACTAAAGCTTGATTAGAGGTCACTTTGGAAGTAGAATAAAACCAAGACACATATTTAAAGCACACTGTGTACTTAATTAATGAAACTTTCTATTTAAGCTTTATCTAAAAGTCACCATCTAAGGTGACTGTTTTCACTTATAGTGATTGCTCTTGAAGAGGTGTGGTTATTCAGCAGAAGGTATAATCTGGCAATTAGAAGAAGTTGCAATATTGGTTACTTGCAGGTATGCAAATCTCCCAGAAGCTCTGCAAAATTGGCTCAAGATTTCATTGCTACATTTTTATTCTAAGAACTGACCTCTTGAAGTTAAGTACTAGTAATACAAAGTTCCCAGAAAGAAAGAAGGGCTGAAATCTTACACCCAGGTTAGAAATGGTAGTTCATCACTAATACAGTATTGCAAATAGAACAAAATATCTTAGATTTAATATCCTAGCTCCATGGTTGCTGTTCACAGATTTATTTTTTCTATTCAATATTTTCTAAATTTGTGAGAAATATTCTCTTGATGTCCCAAATGCTTGTGATTAGAAAAAGTCAGATTGACTTTTTTTTTGTTATGAAACTATGAAAATCTAGTTAGCCCCTTTAGGAAGTGTCTATAAACATTTTCAGAGAATTTAGAATTTTCTGGAGGGATTGGTTTTGAGAATGAACTGGAGTCCTGTTTTAAAAAACTAGATGCTGTTCACCAGCATTCAGTATGGGCAACACATATTCCCATGAAGATCAATCACTTTCCAAGTACAGGATTAAGTGGTATTTAAAAAGATTGAATGACCACATATTAGAACCCTGAGGCATAGATGTATCTTCAAGGAATTTAACTAATTTAGAGAAGTAATTACATATGAAGTTATTAGCGGTTTGTATGACCTTGTTAAAAATGCCTTCAACTTTCTCTCTTCAAATCCCTCCAATTAGAAATGAGAGGGTTGGCCCAAATAGCTGCCAAGGTTTGATTCAGCTCTATGATTCAGGTTGAGAGTAATTTCAGAGTAATATGGTCACAGTAATCATTAGGCAGATTATGTACTTATATGCTAAAAACTGTGAAGAATTGTATTGCTCTGAGTCTTGCAGAATGCAGGAGACATGGACTGGCAGAAAAGGAAGAAGGGCTGTGATACCTTCTGCTGAGACAGCTAGTGTAGCCTTCCAAACTGTGCTGTTACCTGTTGAATCCATTTTATCTGTTGTCTCTCTGAACATGTACTTTCTCCAAGCCAAAGAGATCAGTGGCTCTCCATTACCTACAGCCTGGGTTTCAACTGCAGGGAATGGTTAACCCCACACCCCCACCCACCATGGATTCTGACCCAGGAACCCTGTGCTTCTTCAGGTCTGGCACCCACTTACACATTATTTCTCATCTACCATTTCTAGACTATTTTCTGTTTTTCTGTTTCTATTCCTCTTCCATGCTATATCCTCTGTCTCTTCCACATCAACATTTATAAAAACAACTGGTGCTTCTAGGTAGTTGACATTTTCCTTGGGAGAGCTCTGTGATGCCAGCTGCAAGGCACTTTTGGTGTGTGTGTGCGTTAGAGATGGCATGGAGGATGCTTCTCTTCCTCTCTCTACTTTCCACCTGAGGTCACAAAGGACTTGCTGCCATTACCTTTAGTCCACAGTGGAAGTGTTGAGAAGTTGTTCCTGTCGCCTTTCTACTGTTTTCTATTGGAGGCCCCTTGAGCTTGACGATTCTTCACTATTTAAGACTGTGACTCTCAGGAGAGTGTGGCTTCCCTGTGAATGTATGAACCCAAAGCACTCTCTCTATTTAAACCCTTTCTTTCCCCCAATGGTCCTGTCTCACCCCCTTGAGAACAGGTCTCCTTACTTGCTCCCCTTCTTGGGAGATGGACCAATCAGCCTAGGGAGGTTGATGACAGCTCAACATTCATTAGCCATGGTTCTCTAATGGGCAGGGCTGAGATGGTAAAATTCCCTTTTGCCCCCCAACCCATCTTAATGATGTACAACTGACAAATAAAAATTAAATATATTTAGAGTGTACAATGTGATAATATGCATATACAGTATGAAATAATTACCAGTTATGTTAATAAACATATCCATCACTTCACATACTTACATTTCTATGCGTGGTAAGAGCACTTCAGATTTGCTCTTAGCCAACTTGAAGTATACTTCAAGTATACTTGAATTAACTTTATCATTAACATATACTGAATTAACAATATCATTAACTACAGTTACTGCATGGTATATTAGATCCCCAGAGTTTATTAATCTCATAACTGATAAATTATAATTTTTAACCAACTTCTCTCTACCACCACCCCTTCCCCACTCCCACCCCTGGCAACCACTGTTATACTTACTCTCTGGTTCTGTGAGCTTGACTTTTTTAGATTAGACATATAAGTGAGATTGTACAGTGTTTATCTTTCTCTGTCTGGTTTATTTTACTATTTCCCTTAGCATAATGTTTCCCAGGTTCATTCATGTTGCTGTAAGTGGCAGGATTTCCTTTTTTAAAAGACTGAATAATATTCCATTGTATATATAAAAACACTTGTTATGTAATCATTCATCTTTCTTCGTTTAAAAAAAATTATGACTTTATTGCTGAGTGTGATTGATGAAATGTATGGTAAGAGTACACTCAGTTTTTTTTTTTTTAAGAAAGCACCAAACTCTTTGAAACTGACTGTGACACTGCATTCTTACCAGCTAAACCGCACTCTGCAGGCAGGATCTATTTGTTTTTCTTTTTCTTGCTCTATGCTTTGGTGCAGCAGGCTGACAGCATCTCTGTGAGCTCATACAGGTCCTGTTGACAGGCTTGTGGAGAGAACGCAGAAGGCTCCCATTCTATATTCTTGTGCATCAGAGTCCACAGCCCAGGAGCAGTTAAGCTCTTGCCTGTCATTATTAATGAAATGCACCCTGGAATTACATTTAGCATCTTGCATCTGTCTTCTTCTCTTTCAGTTTGGTCAAAATAAATTAATGGATATTTTGAATATCTTGAGCCTCATAAGACTTAGAAACTCTTCTTCAGCTCCCTAAGTGCTTATAAGTTAAGCCCTCACATGGGTTTTCTACGAATGTTGAAAATTTTGTGTGGATTAGGATTTTGTATTATTGATTCTCTTTACTGTCTAAAACTCTTAGTGCCTTGTTCATTTTAGGTACTTGGTTTATTGAACTGAATAATACTAGCTATACTTATTGAGTGTTTACTATATGCTAGGCTCTGTTTTAAAGTTTCTGTTTGTATTAACATATTTAAAACAAAAACTTTAGGAAGGCATTACATTTATTAAACCACTTTATCAATTAGGACAAACAAGCCCAGACATGTTAAGTAATTTCTTCAAGGGCATCCAGTTAGTGAACATACAGTTAAGTTTTGGAATCAGGCAGTCTGACTCCAGAGTGTGGACCATTGGATTGTGCCTTCAGAGAGGAAACTAACATTGACAATGACAAAATAAAATTACACTTGAAAAGCTTTTATTGTTCAGTTGCTAAGTTGTGTCAAACTTTTTGTGACCTCTTGGATTGCTTCTCAGGCTTCCCTTGTCCTTCACCACTCCCTGGAGTTTGCTCAAGCTCATGTCATCGAGTCGGTGATACCATCCAACTATCTCATCCTCTGTTGCCCCCTTCTCTTCCTACCCTCAATCTTTCCCAGCATCAGGGTCTTTTCCAATAAATCAGCTCTTTGCATCAGGTGGCCAAAGTATTGGAGCTTTAGCATCAATCCTTCCAATGAATATTCAGGTTTGATTTCCTCTAGGACTGACTGGTTGTATCTCCTTGCTGTCCAAGGGTCTCTCAAGAGTCTTCTCTAGCACCAAGTACTGTCCTTTAATCTTAAAAATGGAGAGTATTATTTTTTTAGCCTTAGTAGCACCTTAGGAAAAAGTATTAGTGGCTGGAAGACATCTTGAGAGATCATTTAGTAGGGTTATTTTCAAATTGGGCCCCTTGGATCTCATCAGGGGACACACACGTGTGTGTGTGTGTGTGTGTGTGTGTGTGTGTGTGTGTGTGTGTGTGTAGAGGGTTCATTACAAGCCCTGGACAAGAATGGGGTAGGCCTTGACCTTATTTTTTATCACTTCTGTACACTAGAGTCCCATGTGTGATTTCAGTTGGAAAAAAGGCTCCAAGCTGCTTAAAAAAATTGTTTGAAAACTACGCAGAGGGCTTCCCAGGTGGCTCAGTGGTAAAGAATCTGCCTGCCAATGCAGGAGACACGGGTTCAGTCCCTGGGTCAGGAAGATCCCCTGGAGAAAGAAATGGCAAGGCCCTCCAGTATTCTTGCCTGGGAAATCCCATGGACAGATAAACCTGGTGGGTTACAGTCCACAGGGTCGCATAGAGGTCAACACCACGGAGCTCACACATATGCACAACAACTTCAGAGAACACCACCCAAATTTCCTAGGGTGACTGGAATTCTGTTGGTTTCCATACTTTAGAAGGTGATTTTTTAAAATTTATTTTTAATTGGAGGATAATTGTTTTACAATGCTGCGTTGGTTTCTGCCCTACAACATGAATCAACCATAAGCATATCTGTGTTCCCTCCCTCTTGAACCTCCCTCCAACTATCCCACCCTTCTAGGTTGTCACAGAACTCCGTGTGTTATACAGCAACTTCTGCCATGAATATTTTAATCGTTGACTCTGTTAAATAAACCAGAGAACTAAAAACACTTTGTTACTTCTTCAACAGCTCACTAAAAAAAAAAAAAATTAGAGCATTTTCTTACTAGGTTAATAGACAATCTACTCACTTGTCAATAACATGGAAATACAACAAATCTGAAGTACAGAAAATGTTTTCCAAGTAAGGGAGTTAAGATGCCAGATATTAGCAACAAAGGTATGCTTTGTGGAAGCTACAAATCAGTTCTGCTTTGTCTTCCATACCGTAAATGCCCAGGCTATAAAATCAGGTTATGTCCTTGCTAGTTCCTTCCCCTTCCATAGATCAGAACTTACACTCACATATTTTCTTTGCATCTATGCCCACTTCAAGGTTCTTTTCCCTTCTGTGCTTTACCGGATGCTGTCTGGGCCCTTCAGTAGAAAGCCCATAACTTTTGGTGTATTATATTTACCACCACTTCTGTTTCTATAATGTGCTTGAATGTAATGTAAAGGTAATGACCATTTTTCTGGATCTTGAATTCATGGCCTCATAACAAGTAAAAGTTGTCAAAACTTCAAGGTCAAATGAATAATTACCTAGATGCCTTGAGAGAATTAAAAGGAAAAGTGTAGAGAAAAGAGACACTGTTTAATAACTGGGTAGCTTTAAATTCACAGCAAGTAAGTTTTCAAAACAGATATTTAGTTTTATTTCAACAGGCTGAAAAAAAGACAAAAAGGATACAGAGTAAGCTACTTAAAGATTAGAAACAAAAGGAAAACCAGCAAATATATAAGTAATACAATTCTCAGTAATAGCTGAACCTCAAAGTTCTGTATACTCATTTAATTTATGTTAATTGCAAATTATCATAAAATAGGTTTGACAGCTTTATTTCACCTTTAAATTTACAGTTCAAATCAACTTGCATTTGGGAAAACAGATAAGCATAGATGGTTGCTTCTGCCTTGAGATTTAAAGAAATGACTTAAGTAAACACCTAACCAATTAATTAAAGGGAATTATTATTGGAAGAATGAACTCTGAGAGATACTTGAAGTATGTTTTTTATTTCCTGTTACAACCCTATAGTAATTTAATCGCTGTTTAATTTGACAGGCATATACTTGTGTTCATACTAAATTCTAGCAAATTATAGTACATTCATAGTTTCAGACTCTAAGGGCCAATCTTTTTCCATACCAGCAGTTGATTACTTAATAAATAACCAAGCCTCATTGAAACTAGGGGTTAGGATTTATATATATAAAAGAGGAAGAATAAAACAATAATTATGAACACAATTTTTCAATGATCTGGAAGATTGAATCAAAATTAACCTTTTGGCCTGAAGCAAAAGGTAAACACAGGTGGAAATAGTTAAAATGATACTTAAAAAACTGATCATTTCTTTTCTTTCTAGAAAATCTTGTCTCATATACAGGAGTATCAATGTAGGTTTTACTTCTCAGGCAATATATGGTTTGTCTGGAAACTGAGTTATGACCCAAGGTAGATGCAACCATTTTGCTACTTTCAAATCAGCTGGCATCAAATGATGACTAGTAATTGCACAAGAAAGGTCATTTCTATTTTCTTACTTTGTGATACAGTAATTTCCAAGCCATCTGCTCTTTTGAATATCTATGCAGAGGAAATGAAGAATTCCGAGATTTATGCAGAAACGTTACAATCCATCCAGAGCTCACCCATAAGCCTTCAGAGAACGTCAGACAGACATCAGATACCGCAGGACAAAGGGAAACCAGAAACACCTAAGAAGGAAATGCTCCAGACGGTATAGCTCCCCTGAATATCTGGCTCTGTTCTGATGTATCTGATCTTTATTTTCTTCAGTGGGGAATTCTTAACCATCATAAATTAACTTACAGAATCACACTATTAATGATAATACTAGAATTCTAATTCTACCTGAAAACCAAACCAGTTTAGAAACTATAGACCCTCTCCCCTACAAAAATACTAAAACATGATGAAAGATGAAGTAAAGAATTCCTATTTTTCCCAAGGGACAAAAAAAAACAACAACAACAAAAACCAGGAAAAGACAAAATCAGACGACTGGAACTTCTCTTCTGGAGCTAATTGTGGTTCATTATCTCATGTTTTATGATCAGCAATTCAGACTGGGGGTTGACAAACACCACTTACCCAAAAGCAGTCGGCTGTGTCGGCTGAAGCAGAGGTTGCTCGTGAGATTTCAGAGTCAGTTATGCTTCGAATCAACATTTGGCCAACGTTGAAATGCCAGGAGGGAGTGCAGCTGTGAATGAGACGGGTTTCGCTGGTGCATCAGGCAGACCCATAAGCTGTGTTTTTATGACAGGGCCTGGCTTTAATTTTCTTGGTTTGACAAAATCTGACTGTCTCTGGCAGAGCCATCTGTCCATTTGACACATTTTGGCCTCAGCAGAATAGAAAGAGCAGGTCATGCAGCGAGGGACTCGACAGTTTGAGCGTGCTTCGGTAAAGGAGAGACGTTCCACCATGTGCAGCGTTCTGGGGAAAAGGATTTCAAGGGCCTTTTTTATGCTCGATCAGAGAACATACTTGGTGTTTCAAGTGAGGTCACACCTCCCACTGCTTCACATGTTGGTGGGAAAGGGGTCCTTTTGGTCCATGGAAATATGAGTTGGGGTTCTTCACAAACGCACAGCCCTAAGCCTAGAAATTCTCTGTTATTAAATAATATCCATTATTTCTTCCCTTTGAGAATCTGAGAAACCAAGTGGCCTTAAGAGAGAGTTTTGTCAGTCTTTGCACAGGGATCTTTACTTGTTTTCCAGCAGCATCCCTTCATCCACAGCTTCAGTTACCCACAGTCAACCCTGGTCTATCCCATCAGAAAAGAACAATCCACACGTGTGCGCCTTCTGAGTAAAGGATGATGAAATCTCGCCGGAGGAAATCTCGCGTGGTCTGGCTCAGCCGTGACTCCTCCCTTTCTTCAGAAAACCGCAACCATTAGTCACTTACCAGCCAGCTTGGTCGTCAGACCCGTGGCCTTAATATCGGCAGGGTTTATGTTCAAAAGACCCTTATTTACTTAATAATGGCGTCAAGAGTCTAGAGTTTTGGGGTATGCCAAAGAGAAGTCGTGAAGTGCTTCCTCGAAGTGAAAAGGTTACTTAAGAAGGAAAGAAGTCCTACGAGGAGGTTGCTAAGACCTACGGTAAGGGCAAATGTTTTATTCTTGAAATTGCAAAGAAAGAACAAGAAATTTGTGCTAGCTTTGCTGTCGCGCCTCAGACTGCAAGTTAAACAACTGCTTAACTGCTTAATTAAGATGAAAAAAGCATTACCCTTGTAAAATAAAATATTTCGAGAGAGACCGTGAATTGCTGAAACTCAGCCTCTGTTCACTGGTGCTGAACAGAAACGCAGAAAGAGAAGGGTTCTGGGTGAAGTAGAAAGAAAGAGCTTGACTGCCTTGCCGGGCAAAGGGGTCCACAGCGGGCTACTGTGGTCAAGACCGTGTCCTGTCCTGGAGGGGGAGTGCCCTTGAAGTCTCCAACAAGCCGTGCGACGTCAGCTGGTGCACGTTCTCCTGATTGGTTGGCGGTCAGGTCATCAGGAGTCAACACCATCAACCTGGTTCCAGCCAACATGGGTCCGCCTGTTTGTGGGCAGATACAGTTAAGTTTTCCCACCTGGTGTGGGTTTCACTATCTGCAAAACAGTTCAAAGGATATGCCTGAGAGTCTGCTCTAGTCCTTGAGGAAGAACTAAAGGGTCCTTGATTTTAATGGCTAAAGTAATAGTATTTTGACTTGCTTGACTGTTCCTTTCTTTCTGCATTTTCTCATTCCTCTGATTAATTTTATTCTTTGAATAGAGCTTCTCTGTAGCAAAAGGCAGGCAGAGGACATGGGTGGGGTCTCTTCTGGGAAAGCCTCACAGGGTCCTGCTCAGATACACACATTCAAAGAACTTTTATTACAGGATATTATCGCCTCTATTATTATTGGTTATTATTGTTAATCTCTTATTGTACCTGATTTATAAATTAAGCTCTATCATAGGTATGTATGTATAACAAGAAACATAGAACATATATGGTTTGATACGGTTCATCGTTTTAAGCATCTGCTGGAGTCTTGAAATGTGTCCCCCAAGGCTAAGAGGGGACTACCGTATAAAGTATTTTGCCAAAAAGTGTAGAGATATACAGAATATAAACTGTGGGTAAGTGATTTTAATTTCGGAATTGAAATTGAGAATTCAGCATTTCTACTTGTTCTGATTAATTTCCTCTTAGTGTCTAGACTCTGTTGGTTTATGAATATAAGCTTATCAACACCTCACAATGAGTCTGAGAGTGAAATACATCATTTAAGCAAATAAAGTAGATGATAGGTGTTAGTTAGCTTTGAAACTAGCATGATTATGCTCATGCAGAGATGATTAAAGGGGATTGTGTTTACTAGACCCTCAAGATTTGGAATCTGTGAAATGGAACTGAAACTAAAAACAACTCTGTTCTCACTTTATCACCCCTAATAAAATTTTCTAATTATTGTTGTTTACCTGATATCAAGATGTAAATTACTCATGATTAATGCCGCTTGCCATATGATCTACCACTTTACTGGTTTCAAAACTCTACCTGTCATAGATGAGTTGGTTTTTGGAAAGCTGTAAAATAAAGTAATAAAAATAGCCAGTGGATCTAATTGCAGAGAGCTCAGTATGTCAGTGGAGTATGCACTTTCGTTAAATATCTAGATAGCATTTGTTGTGATGAGGATTGTACTGAGACAGAAGGGAAAACTGGATGGTGACACTTTCTCATGCCAGCCATGGACCCAGCCTGAGACATTACCAGAATTTCTTCCATTGTCTTTAGATTTATTTTAGTTTAAGTCTTCTCTGGTGTTTCAATCACAGAGAGCATACAACATAATTTAAAGATGATTCTTATTGTTAAAATGTTCCAGGTGTAGGCCATTCGCTAGAAGAATCCAAACACAATTTTTAATCTCCCTCATTCTTTGTCCTTTCTCCAGGATTTTGTTTGATTTTTGTTTTTAAATCATTTCCTGGGTATACTAAGAGGCACAGTGCTGTGAGTTGGGGTCTTGAGCAAAGATGTTTCAGGCAAGATACTTTATTATTTGTCCTTTGTAATCAACAATTTCCAAATGCTCGGTAACATATCAGTAGGATGACCTCATAAAACTCATAGGTAAGCAGAGATTAAAACTATTTTCTCAGGAAAAACAGAAATGTTGCCAAACCCAAGAGGTTTCATAAGAATCATGGGGATTGAGAGCTGAAATGTCCTTGGAAATGATCCTTGTGTTCAGATGGTAAGCCAGAGGTCCACAGAGGTGAAATGAATTGGCTAAGATCAAGCAGATACATTGTGGAAGCGATCTTTTCCTCCCAGCACTCTTAACATGTTTCAAGGTGGGGGGTATGGGGGTAGTGGAGCAAAAGTGAAATCTACCAGTTAAAGTAGCAGGAAAAAAATTTAATGTCAGAGGCGATCTCTAACCTGTGCCTCTGTACTCTGTCATTTGCAAACCTGACAAGCTGATGTGTATACGTGTGTGTGTTCATTTAAAAAATTTCTCCCGGCAGGTATCTAGAAGTTTCCTTTTAGGATGCTATAAATCAATGAAAAACTTTCCTTTTTGGACTTGTCTCAAGTCCCAATTCTGTGCAATTTATAATATGGGAGAATCTTCAGTATCATTCTGAGACCAGTCAATCATACCATTTTCAGAAATCTAGTTGGTAATAAAACTGCCTTCACTGAGTATTATACTTTTCCATTAAAGGCTCAAAAATTATCTTTTTAACAGGCTTCTTTGAAATTTGGCAAAAGAACATCCGGCTCACTGGTCTGGTCTGTGATTCTTTGGTCCTCTTTTCAGCTATAGAATATTTTCAGTTTTTCTTCAGGTTTTGCTTGAAGAACTGCTTGAAGTGCTCTGAAAGCAGCTCAGACGTCTTACAAACAGTGCTCTGGGCATATTGGTGGGGTGGATTCTGTGGGCTAGCCCACTTGGGCTCTGCCTGGCAGATACCCCCATGGGAGACTTGGAAGAATTAAAGGATGTAACTGAGGCAATGGCCACACGGGGGTAGCATGCTGGAGAGATTTTTATTTCTCTGGGATGCTCTGGTAGAGGTTTAAGTGGCAGAATCATGTGTGTGAAGTCACCTCAGTCCAGCTCTTTGCAATCTGATGGATGGTTGCCTGCCGGGCTCCTCTGTCCATGGGGTTCTCCAGGCAAGAATAGTGGAGTGGGTCTCCATGCCTTCCTCCAGGGGATCTTCCTGACCCGGGGGTCGAACTTGCATCTCTTGGGTCTCCTGCTTGGTCGGGTGGGTTCTTTACCACAAGTGCCACCTGGGAAGCCTGTGAGGGGCAACCAAAATTGGTTTCCTTGCCCTGCCAGAGATTCTGTTAGCCATCTAGTACCCTATAATTAAGCAGTTTCAGTTTGTATTACTCTGCTCAGACTTCCTTAACAAAATGTTATAAACTAGGTGGCTTAAATAGCAGAAATCTATCTTCTCATAGTTCTGGAGCCTGGGAGGTTCCAGAGTTTCTATCTGGGAAGAGGCCTCATACTGGCCTGCAGATGGCCACCTTGCTGCATCCTCATGTGGCAAAGAAAGGGAGCAAGCTCTCTGGTGTCTCTTCTTATAAGGACACTAATTGTGTTGGATCAGGGCCATACTCTTATGACCTTAATTACTTCTAAATATAAAGGCTTCATGTTGAAATAGTCACTTTAGAGGTTAGGGCTTCAGCGTAGGAATTTGTGGGGCACAGAATTCAGTCCATAGCATGGCTTAAATTATTCGAATGTATTCTGCTTTTGGAAAATTTTTGACCCTAAAATACATGGGGTATAATTTCTGTGTTTTAAAACTTGAACTCATTTAGAAGAACTAGATACTTTTGTGCAATCCTCTTGTAGAACTTTTATTCTTTTCCATAGATGTTAAATATATTAAATGTCCCTTAATAGTAGAAACAAAATAGTGTGAGGGTTTCTCTTTTCTCTCCATTTTCAATTAATATGTGATTTAAAATACATGCACCCAAGGACATTATTTACAATTGCCTAAAGTGGAGACACCCTAAGTGTCCATCAACAGATGAATGGATAAAGAAGATGTGGTATATATATGTATACATACACACACACACACACACATACATGTAATGGAATATTCCTCAGTCATAAAAAATGAAGTCTTGCCATTTGCAGCACTATAGGAGGATTTGGAGGGCATTGTACTAGGTATAAATTAGAGAAAGACAAATACTGTATAATATCACTAACACATGGAATTTAAAAAATACAGCAAAGTAATGAATGTAACAAAGCAGAAGTAGACTCACTGGTTGTTACCCAGTGAGAACAGGGAGGAGCAATGTAGGTGTGGGAGCGTGAGAAGTACAAACCCTTGGGTGTAAGAGAGGCTCAAGGATGTATTGCACAACATGGGGAAATGCAGCCAATATTTTGTAATAGCTGTAAATGCAAAGAAACCTTTAAAATTATATAAAATTTTTAAAAAATTTACTAAAATTAAAAAATGTGGAAAAACTGTTATATGAAAATCCCATCAACAGTGATATGTAAATATATTTTTTAAATTGAATATATTTTAAAATGTATTAAATGATAAATTTAAAAGATAAAATTTTAAAAAATATCCTTGGGATATAGTTTTCATACAGTAAAATTAAGGCACCCTTTCTTTTTTTTAGCTATCTCTTCCAGAATCCTGGACAATTTTATCAACTACTTAGTTGTTACATTACTTTTTAATACTATTTTTAAAAATTGAAATATAGTTGATTTACAAAATTGTCTTCAAGTGTGCAGTGTAGTGATTTCATTTTTAAATGCACTCATTTAAAATATACAGTGAAATAAATTTAACTAAATGTATGTTTCCTGTAGCCACCATCACATGTTAGCTATTGAACATTTCTATCACTTGAAAACATTTTTTTTTGCCCTTGCTTAATGATAAGTTTATAAACTTATGTATATAGCTTTGATCGTAAAATCACCCCAGGCAACCCCGATCTAATTTCTATTACAATAATTTAGTTTAACCTGTTCCAGAACTTCATATAAATGGAACCATACAGGATGTAGTCTTTTATTATAGCTTCTTCCACTTAAATATTTTTGAGGCATATCCATGCTGTGGAATGTATATGCAGTCCATTTCTGTTTTATTTTTTGAGGCTCATTTCATTGCATACCATAATTTGTTTATCTGCTGACCTATTGATGGTTGTTTGAGCTGTTTTCTGTTTGAGGCCACTATAAATAAAGGTGTGTGAACTTTCAAGTAAAAAATCATTTTGTAGACTTAAATTTGTATTTCTCTTATATAAATGCTCTGCCATAAGGTGGGTCATAATGTAAGTTAATGTTTAATTTTTTAAGAAACTGACAAATCGTTTCTAAAGTGATTGTACTGTCTTACATTTCCACCATATATAGGAGTTTCAGTTGCTCCATAGTTTAACCAGTGCTTGCTGATGTCAGTCTTATTCTTTTAGCCATTGTAGTGGGCATGTAGTAATATCTTATTCTGCTTTTAATTTGCATTTACTTAGTGGCTACTGGGGTTGATGATCTTAAGCTCTGTGCTAATGCATGACTTTAAACAATTTTATGTTTCTTACAGCTCCATATATGTATAATCTAAAATCCTTTACTCTTTTCTATATTTTGTTCTTTATATTTCTCCTTTTCTCTGGCTTTAACATATCTTAATGATAGTCATACTTTTTTCCATATGTGTTCTTAATAATGTACAACTCTTACATTTATTGTTCATAACTGTTTGAATTCTAACCACAGCACTGCCAGGAAATTCCTGCCCCCCAAATTTCTATAAGTACCTATTTATTTTCTTCCTCATGCTATAGGTTACAGTAAGAGTCAGAATTTCCTTTGAATGATCTTGCATTTTAGAATCATCATAGAAGCTGCTGTTTTTTGTAATTTTTTGAAATTTGCCTTGTTTATAAACTTAAGATATAGATTGGATCATGATTATGATAACTTTACATTAATCATTTGCTTATTAATTCAACAACAAAAAAATATTGTGCTAGGCATCATTCTAGGCCGTGGGTATATAGTGATGAACAAAACAGACATGCAGTATTATGGGAAGATTCTAGATGCCATGTGACTTTCTAAGTATATTCTATTGTTTTTTTCATTTCAGTTTAACTATTGTTTGTTTGAACATATTTAACGAGCACTTGTATGTGCAAGGCTTGGCAGAGAAACAAAATGAGTGAATACATTCAATGAATTTTTAATCTTATATAGAATATGTCAGTAGTTATTAGTTGAGTAAAAATCACATACTAGGAATGTCATTAGGTGCTGGGGATTCCCTTGTCAGGAAAACAAGGCATGGTTCCAATCTTTATCTAGTGGTGGGAAGTGGTGGCAGGCATTATTCAAATCATCATGTAGACATGGAATGAGAATCAGTGGTAGGGTGTAATGTGAATGTGTGCAGGAAGATCCAATATGGTGCATGGCTTGTCATATTCAGGGAAGACATTGCAGAGGAAGTAACATCTGAGACAATTAAACCTAAGAAGGAATTAACAGATCAAGAAAAGGCAGAGAACATTAAGATCTTTATCCAGGGGCAGCCTGACACGTTTGAAAAGCTGAAAATGGCCAGTGTAACTGGAGGAAAACAAATCCCACAAACAACGTTAATCTGACTCTTCAGTGCATTGCATTCTGACTTGTACCTCCAGTTCTCTCCTGGAATTGGTCCTGCAAAGGTCAACAGCGACCTTCTAGCTGTGAAATCCAATGGATGTTTTCCATTCTTCTTACTTCCTGGACTCTTTCAAATACTTACCACTGCCTTCATTGTGAAGCTTCAACCTCGATTTTAGGATGCCACAACTGATTAGCCTCCTGTTCTGTCATGACTCCTCCTCAGTCTGCTTTCCTTTTGCATGACAGACGAGGCTCCTTGGATTTTGGCTGCTGTCAGTCTTGTTGGTGCTCTGCTGGTCTGCATTTAGCCATGCATGATGTCATGTGTGATGTCTGTGTCATAGGAAAGCGCTATGCTCCGGTGATTACAGTGACTGAAACGGGGTTCTGACATTTTAGGAGCGATTGTACATCCAATGCTAAGCAAAATATTTTTTTCTCTATGTTTCTGAATACCCTAAGTGGCAGTTGATAACCAAAGATTTATCCTTACTGTTTACTTACAATGAATGTACCCAGGTACCGTACTAGATGCTATGGAACACAGCAGTTAAGATATCTGTTGTAACTGTCCTGAATGCAGCTTATGGGCTACTTTTTTCCAGGAACCTTTCCTGAACCTTGATGCTACACCAAATAACCTTACTACGAGACCTCATAGTAACATGAACTTTCCTTCTGCACATTTTATACCACGTTGTAAGCATCAGTTTACTTTTTAATCTTTCTTTCCGTATTGAGAGTCTTCTCCTTTATTCACGTATGTGCCTAATAAACACAGATGTCTACCCTCATTGTTTGCAGATTTCATATTTGCAAATTTGCCTGATCACTAAAATGTATCTGTAGTACCAAAATCAGTAATTGTGGTGTTTTTTAGTCATTTGCAGATGTGTATAGTGATGTTTGAGTAGCTTGATGCGTACGTTCCCAGCTGAGGTTGAACACGGAGATACTCTGCCTTCTTGTGTCAGCTTTTACTCTGTAAACAAGTGTCCTTTTAACAATCCATTTAGTACTGTATTTTTTGCATTTTTGTGCTTTTTGATAGTGGCTTAATTGTTTAAAATGGTCCCCAGGTGTTGCGCCTGCAGGGTTGTCAAGCGTTTCTAAGTGCAAGGAGGCTGTGATATGTCTTATGGAGAAACTACCGTGTGATAGATGATCTTTATTCAGGTATGACGCTCTAGTGCTGTTGAGTATAAGTTCAGTTAATGAATCAAAATATATGTTAAATAAGGTGTTTAAACAGAAGCATAATAGAAAAGGTTATGTGTCAATCAAAATGATGACAAAAATGTGACCAGTGACTTGCTGTCATTGTCATTAACCCTGTATTTCCCCAGAAAGCTCAGTATTTGTTAATTTCAGTGTTTATAACATCTTTATAGAACTTATGTCACTATAGCAAATAGTGAGAGTTGACTATGCGTGTGTATGTGTGTACTATGGAAAGACAAGAGAAATAAATATTATCTGATTGTTCAAAAGAGGGAGAAAGATTGTCTTCTCAAAGGTAGATTATGATTCATATAGAAGTTACTATTCATGATAATCATTGAATAAAGTATAGAATTTCAGTAGGTGGAGCTGAAGCTTAGGGAATCCTAATGAAAGGTAACAAAACATGGTCAGAGATTAGGAATGTTCGTGGGTTCCTATGTAGTTTAGCTCAAAGCAGAGCACAGATAAGTGGCTAGTGTCATTCTCTGTTGAGCCTCATGTGGGAGGGTAAGATAATTTTGGTTTATTTAGTAATAAATATTTAATAATAGATAGTATTTAAGGTGTGTGTTTGTGTGCACACTCAGTCATGTGTGACTCTTCACAACCGCATGGATTATAGCCCTCCAGGCTCCTCTGTCCATGGACTTCTTCAGGCAAGAATACTGGGATGGATTGCTATTTCCTCTTCCAGAGGATCTTCCTGGCTCAATAATCGAACCTGTGTCTCTTACATCTCCTGCATTGGCAGGCAGATTCTTTACCAATAGTGTCTCCTGGGAAGCCTGTACTAATTTAGCATTCATCTTTTAAATTTGTTGTTGTTGTTGTTGCTTAAATGGTTTTTTAAATATGGTTTTAAAAAACTCCCTAACATCTTCTCCTAACTTTCCAGTAGAATATCTATTAATATAAAAATAAATGCCAAATTCACAGTAACATCTAAAGTAGGTCTGATTACACGGCTAGAATTTGGAAGGAATTTTCAGCAAATAAAAGGCTGATAGCATTGATTGCCTCCTGGAAACAAGAGCAGAGTTGCTAGTTCTGGCTTGGAAATGTGAGGTGTTTAACTAGGCAATTATCTTTTTTGTGTAAATGTTACTTTTGGAGCTGCCAAGACACAAAGCCTTCTTTCCTTTAGACAAGCTAATATGCTACTGAAAACAAGTGGGGAGAAATTAAAGGAACTGTGTGGATGGCGTTACGGCACAAATATATCCTGGGTTGTGTATTTTTCTGCCTCAAATACTGAAAATTTACCTGGAAGTCAGACAAGAGGTAGTTGGATTTTATAACCCCAGACATGAAGGGACAGCAAGGGGAAATAGTTGAAAACGCTAAAAGGGAGAGTCATATGGAAAGGTCAATGATGGGAAGGAACTGTGAACTCTGAGAGCTGTATTCAACTGGAGGTGACACTTAGGAGATGAATTGGGAGAACTAGTGTCTCAATGCCGTTCCTTTCCCTCCATTCTTAGCCTTTAATGAATACAACCAGAAGCCAGAAAACAAGGCAGCATTTTGATTTTGTCTACATGGATCAGGTTCCCAGGGCACTCAGGAAAGTAGAGAAGACTGGGAAATGGATCTGAAATTACTAAAGGGGAGAACACGCACACATACACATATTGTATACAAATATAGTATAGGTAACATATAGGCCATCAAGTTTCCTAAACTCCGTTCTATAGTATACTGTGAAGAATAATTCAGTTGACATTTGATTTGCCAGTAGTCCAGATTTATATTAATGGCTATTAGTAATTTCAGAAATAAGTTGTTCAGATGAATTCTTCAATTGAAATAATTCCCCTTGACATAAGAGAATGGCTAAATATCTGTCTTCAAGAATTTAAAGCTAGGGCTGCCTAAATGTAGAAGAGTTGGCTCTCTCACTGTATTAGTCCTGTATACCTTTGGTCTTCAATAAGAGAATGATACATTCCAGGGACTGTCCTGAGTGAGGAAATTATTGAGTAGAAATGTTGTATTGCTAAATCTAGAGACTTCCTGTTACATAAAGAGCTTGGTAGTTATCACTCTGTCCATAAAGCAGGAAGCCTAATAAACTGCATGTTAGCGACTTTTCTTGGATCTAGCAGAGACCTGAGGTCACACAACAAACAACCATCCTGAAATCTGGAGAGATGGTGAGTACACAGAATCACAGGCAGGTGCATAGAATCACAGTCAAGCCCAGCTTTCTTGGAGCAGAAGCAGTAGGAGGCAAAAAGTTGCAGGAACACTTAACTGGTAATGTTTCTAAGGTTCTAGGCTCAGATGGTAAAGAATCCATATAGAATTCAGGTGTTGCAATGCAGGAGACCTGGGTTCGATCCCTGGGTTAGGAAGATACCCTGGAATGGACAGTCCACTCCAGTATTCTTGCCTGGAGAATCCCCATGGAGAGAGGAGCCTGGTGGGCTATATATAGTCCCTGGGGTTGCAAAGAGTCAGACATGACTGAGCAACTAAACACAGAGGAGGAGCGTGGAATGATGTGAGAGTGGACACTCCTGGGGGCCCTAATCTTTGGGAGCCCCAACACTCCAGGTGCAACATAAAACCCCACTGGGACCTCCTGACGCAAGGCTGAGAGGGAACCTCGTATGGCTCTGGGCGGGGTGGAGGGGAAGAGTAATCCTTTCAAAGGACACGTGGAGCCTTCTCTGTAGCAAAGGTCCAGAATCCACAGGAAGAAAAGATACTTCGGCTCCAGCCCCTTCTAGACTTCATGTACTGACATTGAGAAAGGGAGGAAAAGCTAAGAAACATCTGTGATGGTCAGGAATAGACGCCAGCTACATCACTGAGATTTAACCATGAGATTCTAGAATGCTTCACACCCTCCACACCTGCACACAGGACCCCAGTAAAGTAACAGTGGATTACAGATTAAAGGGCTGAGAGACAGATTCTATCGGAGGAGTCCTTAAGGAAACACAAAGGCAGCTATAGCACACACAAAAGGCACTAGAGTAATTTGAAGTCTCTGGCATCCATGGCTACAGTAAACACTAAACATAGCTCAACTCCTAGCCATCCTACCATAAATCCTCACACTAAAGCCCAATCCCTGATAATTAATTCATCTCTTCTAATTAAAAAAATTACAATGCATGCCAAATAAAAGCAATCTGAAGAGACAAAATAAACATAAGAATCTGATTTAGAATGACACATTTTGGAATTAGTAGACAGGGAATGTAAAGCAATTATGATTAGCATGTTAAGGGCTCTAATTAAAAAAATAGACAACATGTAAAAACAGGTGGATAATGTCAGCAGAGAAGTGCAAACTAAGAAATAATCAAAAAGAAATTCTAGAAATCAAAAAGATGGCACCAGAAATAAAGAATGTGCTTGCTGGACTGATGAGCAGAAAGGGTGCAGGTGAGGAAAGAATTAGTGACCTTGAATGTATGTCAGTAGAAATGTTCTAAAAACAGAAAAACAATTCAAAAAATGAGAATCTCCAAAGACTATGGGACAATTACAGAAGGTATAATACACATCTAACTGGATTACCGGAAGGGGAAGAAAGAACAGAGCAGAAGAAATACTGAAGTCATGATGGCTGAGAACTTTTCAAAATTAGTGATAGACAATAAATCACAAATCTGGTTACTTCAGAGACACCCAGAAGGATAAATATTTTTAAAAAATCTACATGAAGGGATATCACATTCAAACTGCAGAAAACAAAAAGAAAATCTTGCAGGCAGCCAGAGATGAAAGAATATTTTATTTAGGGAGGAGCAAGGATGAGAATTCGCAATAGAAATACAGGCAAGAAGAGAGTGGAGTGAAGAGAGCAATGAAAAAAAAGAAATAAGAAAAATCTCTACCAATCAAAAACTCCCCATGAGGAGAAATTATCCTTCAAAAATGGAGGAAAAATAAAGACTTTCTCAAACAAAAAGTGGGCCTCTCTGTCACCAGATGATATTTTTTTGTTTGCTTTTGTTTGGTTGGTTGCTTTTTTCACCTCTCAAACCCTTATTTATTTCAACTTTCCAATTGCAGGAACCTCATCTGAGAGTTCAATTCCAGATGAAAGAAATGTATAGTTTCCAGGGGAATTGTTGAGGGAAAATTCAGTGAAATGACCACTGTTACATTCAACTGAACAGTCTGTGGGACCCTCAGAAATACTGTCCAATCAGATGTTTAATAGAAAAGACTGTAGAATACTCAGAAACCAAAACCAGGGAACATTCTCTTGCCACAGATGATATGCTTTGAAAGAAAGGTTCCAAGTAGTTTACAAGAAGAAGGAAAATGGTGTAGGTCTGAAACTTGAATCTCCATGAGCAAAGGAAGAGAGCTGGAGAAGTAATGGAAGGCTAAAGTCTTTTACTTTTCTTATTCTTAGTTGATCTAAAAGGTCACATTTTTTAAAAAGTAATAATAATAGCAACACTGTGATTATATAGTTACGTGAAATAAATGATAGTGTATTAGTCTGCTCAGACCGGGTGCCTTAAACAATGGACGTTTATTTCTCACCTTCTGGAGGCTGGTAAGTGTAAGACAGCGGGGCAGTACAGTTTAGTTTCTGGTTGGGGACTCTCTTCCTGGCTTGCCGACAGCTCCCTTCTTGCGGTGTCCTCACATGGTTGAGGGAAAAAAGGTGCTGTGGTCTTTTCTGCTCTTCCTTTTCTCCCCATCTTGAGATCCAGAAGATGCCGTGACTTCTCAACCTATCTATCACCCAGTGGCACTGTCTGCAAGTACTGTCACATTGGGGGTTGGGGCTTCAGCATATGAATTTCAAGGAGATACAACTCAGTCCATTGCAATAGCAATGTCATAAGAGATAAAAGGGAATGATGGGGAATATTCTGTTATAAGGTACCTAAGTGGCTTTTAAAATTAATAGTTTAATTAAAAATGTATTACTCTAAGGAAACCGCTGAAATCTTTAAAAAGTATTATATGCTAGTAGAGGAGGTAAGATGAAATCTTATACAGTGCCCACTTAAAATGGGAGAAGACAGAAAAGGGGGCTTCCCAGTGTTTATCTCAGTGTTAAAAATCCACCTGCTGATGGAGGAGATGTGGGTTCTATCCCTGGGTCAGGAAGATCCTCTGAAGAAGGAAATGGCAACCCACTCTGGTGTTCTTAGCTGGGAAATCCTGTGGACAGAGGAGCCTGGCGGGCTACAGCCCATGGGGTCACAAAGAGTCGGACATGACTGAGCATACACACAACAAAGAAAAAGAGGGGGAACAAAAAGAACAAATAAAAGCAGTAGAACAGTTTCAAACATAGTAGATATTTACCTAATTATATCAATACTAACTTTAAATTTGACTGGTTTAAATATACCAGTGAAAGGACAGAATACCAGAATAGATTAAGAAAATAAGACCCAACTATTGTCTACTTGAATCCTATTGTAAATATAAAGACAGACAAATGAGAAGTAAGAGGAAGCAGGAAGACGTATCATGGCAACACTTACACTTTGTCTATGGCAGTAGTGAAAGAAGTGAAGTCAGATTTATATGCTGTTGCTTTTATCATCTGAAAATTCAAAGAGAATAAAGCACTCATCTACTTTGATGAGGAGAGGAAATGGAATAATTGTCAGTTTTAGCATTAATTAACAGTTTTAGTGACAGTAATTTCCTAACTGCCCTTAAAAACCAAGCATCAAAATAGATTGATTCTTCAGAATTACCTGCAATTCATTTTCAGGGATGTTTTAGATCACAGTTGTCCTGAAGAGAAGATAAAAGAAGACTAATGTGACAAGCGGAGGAAAAAATTCCTAAATAAGTCGACTGCTTTATTTTCTCTTTCCTTGACCCTTTTAAAAGTGACTCCATTAGTGGTGAGGACTTACCCTTTAGAATTAACAACTTCATTTGGATATCAAAAGTAAAATCACTCTATATCATAAATAATCATGAAGGCGTTTCTTCTGATTCTCAGAGAAAAAGTTGGCGAACATTCTCACCGCTGACATGATGTTCTTTTTTATGACAATCCTCTGATTATTATTTCAGAGTGCCACCCACATATTACAGTTCTCTTTGTCTTGTCAGGAAATGATGTTGAAAGTGTGAAAGGTTGCTAAGTGCTTTTGTGGAGATAACAAGGCAAAACACATTCTTTAAAAAAATGTTCCATGCCAAAAAACAAAAGAGCACATGTCATATCTCTCCATTGAAAAATCTTACAATTCATTATCTTCCAAAATGTATATTGTTGAAATAATGTCATATTTTAAAGGAAGAAACACCATGTTTCCCACCTTGACATTAATAACGCATAATTTCCTTGAGATGTTTTAAGGATGTATGCCGGACTAAGTTTTGGAAAACTATTGGGTTAATTAGACGGTAAGTACATTGGGTCATATAGATGCAACTTGTGTTTAAAGAAAAGGCTGACTACTAGTAGCTGTTTTTATATTTCTCATTGGAATTAACTTCATATGTTCCGTAATAACATTAAAGAGCATTTTCGATACATAGCACATTTTGTGAATTTCTGTTCATATGTTGTTAATATAAAATGATTCAGAAGATGTTCCTGAATCCTTGTGCTCTGTAAGTAAATAAGTATGATTGCACCAAGACATTCAGCCTGTCTTTCTGCAGGTTTCCTCTTCCCCGGGGTGGAGATAATATACTGGATAGTTTCCTTGCCCATCTGGTCAAGCTATTTGGTGATATATATATACATATATATGTAAACACACACACACAAACACACACACATATGTGTGTGTATGCATGTGTGTGTGTGTGTTTTGAAAATGGTTAAGTGTCATGTGTTACTGGAGTTGCCCTTATTGCTTTATGGTACCCTAATTGTGGCCTCTCTTATTGTGCTGTTAACCAAGCAGTATTTTGTAAGTATAGCCTGCCTCCAAGAAAGGCCAGCAATTATCAGGGAACTATCTCTTCACTTTCCTCTTCTAGGGAGAAAATAAACAAATACACAAGTTGGAATCCTGCATAGTGCTATTTATTCCAAGTGTGTTCTCTTAGACTTCCGCAGGCAGCTCTGTTTCACATTTCTGGGGTACATGACCTGTAGCTACTCTAAAATTTTCTAGGGTCTCCAGGGCCAAAACTCTTATATGAAAACAATGTATTATTCAGTTGGTGATTTTATGAGAGAACAGCATCACTGCATTTACAAACACTGAGGAAAGTTAAAACCCAGTGAGCAGGGAGCAGTAAGCCTACAGCCAAGCGAGGTTTGCACCATGAGGGAATTGACGCTCTCAGCTGAGGTGGTGCTGGGGTCAAAGATTCCTCACTCTGTTATTAGAATTCAGTGTTACCTCCCTGTCTTCTGCTTGAGGCATGAGCATTTTAATTGTAAGAAAAGCGGTTACTTATCTCACATAAGTCTTTAACTTGGCTGTTTGTCTAATCATCACTTTATGAAACCGTGCTGCTGTTTTTACTTATTAGAGTCCAAGGGGCATTAAAAGGCAAGTGCACTTCCTCATTCCAAATAGACAACCAAACACTTGAATATTTAATATTTTATTTGGCTTTAAAAAGGAAGCCACAGATGCAAGTTTAAGCCTGGGATAGTTTGTAGTATCAGAGAGTAAAGTCATGTTCAAAAAAGCCCTAAAGAGTAGGGGTCTGTCAAAAGAACACAGGAGCCAATCTGAAAGAATTCCCAGTGACTGCAGCGGGGACAAATTAAGACAGCGGTCCCCAACCTTTTTGGCAGCAAGGACTGGTTTCGTGGAAGATATTTTTTCCACTGACTGGGGGCAGGGGATGGTTTTGGGATGATTCAAGTGCATTACATTTGTTTCTATTATTACTACATCAGTTCTACCTCAGATCATCAGGCATTCAATCCCAGAGGTTCGGGACTCCTGATTTAAGGGACAAAATAGATAACATTAATATTGGATTATAACCCAAAGTATGAAGTTAATATATATGCATCTATACTGATATGAATAAATGAAAATAAATGGGGGAGAAGTTGCAGAAAAATACCAAATAATATACGTAGTTATTTTGCTTTTTAAAAGGTGAAGCTTAATCCCTGCTCCCTGCCCCCATCCCCCTACCCACCGTGGGCTAGACCTAGTGACTCAATTCCATAGAACAGAACAGGGGAAGGAAAAAAGTAATGCCAGAGTGGGAAAACCTAGCAAAAACTACCTTAAGTGATAAAAGTTAACATTCCCAGTGATGTCATGTGGATATCATATACTCCTGATATGATGTGATGAGAAAAGCATTTAATCTCTGAAGTGTTTTTCTCCCCAGATCTATAAACCCAGTCTAATCATGAGAAAGACTTCAGACAAACCCAGATTGGAGTGAAGGGGTTGGTTTATGGGATAGCTGGCCGATACACCTCAAGACTCTTCAGGTCATGAAAAACAAGGCAAGTCCAGGGAACTGTCACAGACACAAGGAGATGGGGGAGATATGACAACTAAACACATTGGTGCTCTGCACTGGATCCTGGAGTAGGAAAACGACATTGATGAAACAATTTTTTGAAGTTTAGTTAATAATTTATAATGTAGTGGGATGAACGGTGGCTCCTTCTAAAGAGATGTCCCAGGCCTAATCCCCAGAGCCTGTGAATGTTACCTTCTTTGGAAAAAGCATCTCTGCAAACGTAATTAAGGATCTTAAGATAAGATCACTCCACTTTATCTGGCACATTCTAATTCCAATGACAAATGAAACACAGAGAGACACAGAAGAGGAGATGGCAGTGTGATCATGGAGGCAGGGATTGGAGGTTGGAGCCAGAAATCCAAGGAATCCCAACAACTACTAGAAACCAGGGGAAGCCAAGAGCAAAATCCCCTGTTAAGTTTTCAGAGGAAGTATGGCCCAGGGGACCGCTTGATTTTGGATTTCTGACCTCCAGAACTGAGAGACTAAATGTCTGTTATTTTAAGCTACCACGGTTGTAGCAATTTGTTACAACCACCTTAGGAAACTAATGAATGTGCCAACCTCAGTTTCTTGTTTTGAATAATGAACCACAGCAACGTAATATGTTAATTATTGGGGCACGAAGTACAGAGTATACAAGAACCCTCTGTACCATCTTTGCAAACTTTCCGTCAATCTAAAAACTATTCCCAAATAAGAAGTTTATTAAAATAACACAATTCAACTCAAAAAAGGTATAGATTTTACTTCTACGTTAAGAGCCTGACTTTGAATAATACAACTACTATACCATTAGATTTCTTACAAATAGGGAGCTTCCCAAGTGGCTCAGTGGTAAAGAACCTGCCTGCCATGCAGGAGACCTGGATTCAATCCCTGGGTTGGGAAGATCCCCTGGATAAGGAAATGGCAGCCCACTCCAGCATTCTTTTCTGGAGAATTCCATGGACAGAGGTACCTGGCATGGCTATAGTCCATGGGGTCACAAAAGAATTGGACATGACTTAGCAACTAAACAAAAAAAATCTTACAAATAAAAGCAAGCATTTCTAGAAGAGAAATTTTTCAGGTGGAGAATGTTGATATGACAAGATGCCAGCTCTGAAACAACAGATTCACATACTTGGATTTTGTTGTGTTTCAGAGCTCCAGAAATTTCCTTCTGGTCTGTAGTTGATTGAGGTCATTGGTCTTAACCAGTGCTGTCAGTGACATTGACACTAAGTATCCTTTGACCTTCAGTCAAATACAAATCTACACTATTTTGCTTCCCTGTCTAAGTTTATATCAATGGTAACCAGTCAAGGTTGTTTTACAACAAACCCACTGATCCAAATAAGGTAGCTTTTTTTAAATGTCTTTTTTTTTTTTAACTAAAAGTACATGACTTGAAATTTATAAGCAAAGCAACGCACTTTTTGCAATTTTTAAATTTTAATTAGAAAATATGGAAATTCTAACCATGGTCATCTCACTCTGCTCAGTTCAAAGAAGAACCCCTTAGGCATGACTAACCAGTGTGAGGAATGTTACCTAAAGTTAGGACTTGCCTTTAAGTGTATGAGTGACTGAGGGCAGAATGTGAGGGTTATTGTGTTGAACTGTATGTATTTAGTAGGAAATAACAGATAAAGACATCCGCTGGATCATCAAAAAAGCAAGAGAGTTCCAGAAAAACATCTATTTCTGCTTTATTGACTATTCCAAAGCCTTTGACTGTGTGGATCACAATAAACTGTGGAAAATTCTGAAAGAGATGGGAATACCAGACCACCTGGCCTGCCTCTTGAGAAACCTACATGCAGGTCAGGAAGCAACAGTTAGAACTGGACATGGAACAACAGTCTGGTTCCAAATAGGGAAAGGAATACATCAAGGCTGTATATTGTCACCCTGCTTATTTAACTTATATGCAAAGTACATCATGAGAAATGCTGGGCTGGAGGAAGCACAAGCTGGAATCAAGATTGCCGGGAGAAATATCAATAACCTCAGATATGCAGGTGACACCACCCTTATGGCAGAAAGTGAAGAAGAACTAAAGAGCCTGTTGATGAAAGTAAAAGAGGAGAGTGAAGAAGTTGGTTTAAAGCTCAACATTCAGAAAACTAAGATCACGGCATCCGGTCCCATCACTTCATGGCAGATAGATGGGGAAACCGTGGAAGCAGTGTCAGACTTTATTCTTTTGGGCTCCAAAATCACTGCACATGGTGATTGCAGCCTTGAAATTTACTCCTTGGAAGGAAAGTTATGACCAACCTAGATAGCATATTAAAAAGCAGAGACATGACTTTGCCAACGAAGGTCCATCTAGTCAAGGCTATGGTTTTTCCAGTGGTCATGTATGGATGTGAGAGTTGGATTGTGAAGAAAGCTGAGCGCAGAAGAATTGACGCTTTTGAACTGTGGTGTTGAAAAAGACTCTTGAGAGTCCCTTGGACTGCAAGGAGATCCAACCAGTCCATCCTAAAGGAGATCAGTTCTGGATATTCATTGGAAGGACTGAAGCTGAAACTCCAATACTTTGGCCACTTCACGCAAAGAGTTGACTCATTGGAAAAGACCCTGATGCTGGGAGGGATTGGGGGCAGGAGGAGAAGGGGATGACAGAGGATGAGATGGCTGGATGTCATCACTGACTTGATGGACATGAATTTGAGTGAACTCCAGGAGTTGGTGATGGACAGGGAAGCCTGGCATGCTGCGATCCATGGGGCCGCAAAAAGTCAGACACAACTGAGCAACTGAACTGAACTGAACAGCTGAAGGTATGGGCAGCAAGTCCTTAAAGAAAGTGAACATTCTGTTTCTCTGTGACTGAAAATTACACAACTACAGAACTCAGGGGTCAGTTAAATACCTAAAAACAAGTGCTTAATACTCAAGAGAAAAAGAAAGGAGAGAATCTATTTTTGATAGCATGAAGTAAAGTGAAATGACTGTGACTATAAATCACCACAGATAGCCTTGCAACTATTTTTGATGTATCATTGGTACTTCATTGATTACTTTGTGAAGCCCTTGTGGCCTCATCACTGGCCTCATCCCAGCTCTGCTTACTGCTTTGATCAAGATGAATTATGAAAGACTATATGGAGAAGGCAGCATAACATATATATATATATATATTTTTCCTAATGGAAGGACTTTGGTTACATAAAATAATCAATTTGTATCTACTGAAAATGGCCAGAAAGGGCTATTGAATTTCTGTATAGAAGAAATGAAGTATTATAAATTTTTGAATAATACATTCCTTTTAATGTCACTGTAAAGCAATGCTATCATGGGAGAAAACCAAATAGCACCAACTCATGCTTGCACTAATTTTTTTTAAGTTTTTTTTTTTTTTTAAGTTCTGGAAGCTAAAGCCAAGTCCTTTTAAAGATGAATCTAATTTGTAAGAATACAAATTCTTAAGTTTATAAAACGTCTGGTTTTCACAAAGATACAGGGTTTCCTGGGTGGCACTAGTGGAAAAGAGTCTGCCTGCCAGTGGAGGAGACACAGGAGTCGCGGGTTGATCCCTTAGTTTGGAAGAACCCCTGAAGGAGGAAATGGCAATCCACTCCAGTATTCTACTTGGACAATTCCATGCACAGAGGAGCCTGGTGAGCTAAGAGTCCAGACATGGAGTTGCAAAAACGTCAGATATGATTGAGCAACTGAACACACATATTTGGCCAAAATATTCTTTTTCCAAATATAAAGCCCCTAATTTAAGGCAATAATAGATTCTCAAACTGATAAACAATGATTTTAAAAAATGGCATTATAAAGTGGCATAGGCTGAAAGGGTGAAAATAAGCTAAGTCTGTTATTTCAATAGTCACTTCTAAAATGAGTATGTTAAACTCAAGGCCAAGAAAAAATTTCTCCCATGGAAAATTGTAAAACCAAATTATATTGGCATTATTTCATCTTTCATCTTCCCAGTCATGGAGTCCATTTACTGTCAATCAATGACATTTCTTGATTTTCCCTATTCTCTGAGCACTTCTTTTGAGACCTTTGTGGAAGTGACTTGAAAAGAGAGTGTACCAACAGTTTTCCTTCAAGGTGTCTAAATTCATTTTTTTCTGTTATGGACTTTGTTGTTTATGTAATGCTCATTCTAATATTTGCTTTTCCATACCAGGCTTTCTTAAGGTCACTACTATTGACATTTTTGGCCAGTTAAGTCTTTGTTGCAGGGAACTGTTTTGTGCATTATAGAAGAAGTCAGTATGATAGCTAATTTTATATGTCAACTTGGCTAGACAATGGAGCCCACATATTTGGTTAAACATTATTTTGGATGTTTCTGTGAATGTGTTTTTTTTCTGGATGGGATTAGCATTTAAATCAGTGAATTTAGAGTAAAGCAGATTGCCCTTCATCATGTGGGTGGACCTTATTCAGCCAGATAAACGTATTCTTGGCCTTCCCTTGTGGCTCAGCTAGTAAGGAATCTGTCTGGAATGTGAGAGACCTGAGTTCGATCCCTGGGTCGGGAAGATACCCTGAAGAAGGGAAAGGCTTCTCATTCCAGTATTCTGGCCTGAAGAATTCTGTGGACTGTATAGACCATAGGGTTGCAAAGAGTTGACTGAGCAACTTTCACAAAGGTCTTAACAGAACAAAGACTGACTTCAGAAATACAGGAAGGAATTTTGCCAGAAGATAGCCTTAGGCCTTAAACTGCAACTGAGTGTCCAGTCTGAAAAGAATTATAAGTCTGAAATATTTTATACTTGCCAAGCTTCCACAATTCTTATAGTTCCTGATAGTTCTAATCTCCTTTAGGTAATGGCCTTCAAGTCACTTACGGCTTGGTAAATAAGATTTTGAAAAATCCTTCATTATTTTGTGCAGATGACCTCTTACTTGGAGGAATATTATGCTTTTGACAGTTAACTTCTCTGCATGAGGCAATTTAAAAAATAAGATCTCTGTGGCTTTTCCTAGGTTTTTATTGTTCTGTTGTACCTCATGTTCATGCCAAGGGAGAAAAAAAAAAAACGCAGAAATTTGTTCAATTATTTAATAATTGACGACAGTAGATGCTAGGAACTAGAATGTCATTTTCAGAAAAAACCCAGAACTCCCATACTGGAAAAAGTAATGTGATAAATTAGAAAGAGAAGACAGTGACCACAGCTAAAGCAGCGAATCTCAGTGTAGTTTTCCTTGTTTCCTGAAGTCTGTGACAGGAGCACATAGCCAGTGTCACTATTTGCACATGATAGGGGCTTGCCCAACCCAGAAAGAATGGTTCATGCTTGGCTCTGCCTTAATATTCCCAGACCTTGCATCTTTAGTTTGCAACAATACTCACTGATAATATTTGAACATGAGGAAATTTTATAAATTTTATAAACCAAAATTTACTTGCACCTGAGTGAGTTTATTTCAATCAAACTCAGGTTCAGGAAGAATCAGTCTTCATGTTAGGGTAGAAAGCAGTGTCCCTCCAAGTTTGCTGGCATTTTAGAAGTCTCATTTTCCTGTAAATCTTTTGGGAGCATTAAGGTTTTATTTTTTAATTTATTAACTTAGACTTTGTCTTAGAAACTGGGTGGCAAAGTTCCCATTTCTTCTGTAGGAACAAAAGAAGAGCTAAAGATTAAGTTTGCTGCTGAACTGTGTATGTGATAAGACAGGACTAGAGTTGGACACCTGCTGAATTTCTGTTTCACTACATATTTAAACACTGGTGTTAATCTGAGATTTCTTCATAGGTGTGTGAAGTACAGTACTTTATGTTAGTAAAAAATAATCCAAAGCAAGTATTTTCATAAATGCCATCTTCAAAGATTTTTATTAATGGGCATTTCAGTTGTTTAAAAAAAGAGTTTGGCCCATAAAGGAAAGTACAAACAGAAGAGAGGGTCAATTCTGAAGTCATGAATAGTGACAAGTGAGATTATATGGAGAAAGGAAATCAATCCCCCCAAATGAAAAAGGGCAAAGGAGGAGGTGAAGTAAATGAATCATTACTCACAAGAATCCAGCTCACATTTGTGAGCTAGAATTTGAAAAAAGCCTTGATGCACTAGATAATAAAATATTACGAATGAATTTCAGCCAGCTTCAGAGACAAAGATGTGAGAGAGGATTTGAAAAGTTCCAAGGGAGAATTTCTCTTCAAATTTTATTTTTCTTCTTCCATTTATGGCCATGGAACTCTGAAATGGGGTAGAGTTCAGATGAGTCTGTAAACTTTATTTGGCTATATCAAACATCAAACTGTGCAAAGTGGCAGCACAATCCCGATTTGAATTAAAATATTGCATTTGAGTCTAAGCATCACCTCTGGTGAGCTGCACTGCCTGGGCAACATACTCACCTTTTTGGTGCCCCCTTTCTCTTCTCTTCTAAAGGCTAAGGCTGTGGATCAGCTTCTCTTGCAAGTTAACGCCAACTAAAATTTTACGAGTGAGAAAATGACATTGTTGATATTCTATTGACTGGGAGAATATTCACTTTTCCTTTAAAAAGTGTAATATCTGAATATTAAACTATTATCTGTTAAAATTTAAGGGGGTATTATAAAAAGAGGAGGATCCAGAAACTTTACTAAAACTGACTAACAAGGTAGAATTGACTCCATCTTTTGAAAATCTAAAAAGAATGTAAAGATTTGTGTTTTGTAATATAGCTTACTCTGTCTCTCTGTGTTGATTAAGGTTCGTCAGAGAAACAGAACCAATTTTATCCACACACACATACATATATATATGTGTGTGTATTTGTGTGTATATATACATAGTGGAGGACGGCATGGAAACCCACTCCAGTATTCTTGCCTGGAGAATCCCATGGATGGAGGAGCCTAGCAGGCTATAGTCCAGGGGTTGCTCAAAGTCAGACATGGTGAAGTGACTGAAACACACATGCTTGTGTATATACATACATACATATATATAACACATGCACATCAATAATAATAATAAATCAAGAGACTTATGATAAGAAATTGCCTCACATGATAATGAAGTATGACAAGTCCCACAGTCTGGAGGGTGAGTTAGTCTAGTGATCTGGTGACTGAAGAAGACCTGATATCTTAGAGCTAGGAATCAGGAAAAGGTGGTGTCCTAGTGTGAAGGCCAGCAAGCAGGAGAATTCTCTCTTGCTCAGGTGAGGGTCAGTATTTTTATCCAGGCCTTCAGCTGCTTGGATGAGGCCCACCCCCATTATGTAGGGCAATCTGTTTATGCAGTCTACCTTTCAAAGTGTTTGTCTCATCCAAAAGATCCTCCCAGAAACACCAAGGATAACATTTGACCAAACATCTGGGCACTCCATGGCCTAGTTAGGTTGATAGAAAATTAACCATCATTCTAGCTAAAAACGCCGTAGCTATTGTAATCTGTGTTCTTATTTTATAGTGTATGTGGTTTAATTTTGCCGGAGATGCTGCTGTGCTCTTTCTTAGATTCTTTTGGAATCCAGAATTGGCACCTTGCCATTTGAAATGCCTGGTGCCATTAAGCATGTGTGTTCTCCGTTAAGTTAGTTAATGAGATCCCATTTGCTTGGAAGAGTTTATGCTCCTTGGAGGAATAAAGTATGCTCTCTGACAAATTATTTGCTTATCCTAGGATGGAACCCATTATTAAAATCTTGATTTAAAAAAAAAAGGATCTGTAAAAATTGAATAGTAGGATCATGTCTAAACAGCAGCATATATTTCAGCTAGGAATGAAATGACACATAGCTCCAGGGTTGGGGGACCCTTCATTACAGATGTTTAAGTGACTATTTAAATTCAGAATGAAAGTAAAGGAGGATAAGTCTAGTACAAAAATTAAAATGATAAGAGAGAGAAGAGGTGGGAAAGAAAGAAACAACAAAAAAAAAATATCATCTATTTGTCTGTGTAAAATGTTTGTGACACTTCTCTTTACTGTTGTTGTTCAGTTGTGAAGTCATTCTGACTCTGTGATCCCATGAACTGCTGAATCCAGGGTGCTCTGTCCTCTACTATCTCTCAGAGTTTACTCAAATTCATGCCCATAGAGTCAGTGATGCCATCTATGCACCTCATCCTCTGCTGCCCCCTTCAGCTTTTGCCTTTGATTTTTCCCGGAATCACGGTCTTTTCCAGTGAGTTGGTGCTTTACATCAGGTGGCCAAAATATTAGAGCTTCGGCATCAGTCCTTCAAGTGAATATTCAGGGTTGATTTCCTTTGGGATTGACTGGTTTGATATCCTTGCAGTCCACAGGACTCTCAAGAGTCTTCTTCAGCACCACAGTTTGAAAGCATCAATTCTTCAGTGCTCAGCTTTCTTTATGGTCCAGCTCTCACATCTGTACATGACTACTGGGAATACCACAGCTTTGATTTTGATCAGCCAAAGTGATCTCTCTACTTTTTAATATGCTGTCTAGGTTTGTCATAGCTTTCCTTCCAAGGAGCAAAGTGAAAGTTGCTCAGTCGTGTCTGACTCTTTGTGACCCCATACAGCCCATGAAATTCTCCAGGCAAGAATACTGGAGTGGGTAGCCTGTCCCTTCTCCAGGGGATCTTCCTGACCCAGGGATCGAACTGGGGTCTCCTGCATTGCAGGTAGATTCTTTACCAACCGAGCTATCAGGGAAGCCCTTCCAAGGAGCAAGCATCTTTTAATTTTGTGGCTGCAGACACCATCCACAGTGATTTTGGAGCCAAAGAAAGGAAAATCTGTCACTACTTCCCCTTTCCCCCCTTCTATTTTCCATGAAGTGATGGGACCAGATGCTATGATCTTAGTTTTTTGAATGTTGAGTTTCAAGCCAGCTTTTTCCATCTCCTCTTTCACCCTTATCAAGAGGCTCTTCAGTCCCTCTTCACTTTCTGACATTAAAGTGGTATAATCTGCATATCTGAGGTTGTTGCTATTTCCTGGCAATCTTGATTCCAGTTAGAACTGGGCATGGAACAACTGATTGGTTCAACTTGGGAAAGGAATATGACAATGCTGTGTGTTGTCACCCTGCTTATTTAACTTATATGCAGAGTACATCATGTGAAATGCTGGGGTGGGTGATTCATAAGCTAGAGTCAAGATACTTCTCTTTAGAGCAGGATTTTATGGCTCTGCCCTGAGGAGCAGAAGCTGTCTCACAGGTGTCACTCTGATCACCTGAAGCCTGACTGCTAAGGGTTAAAGGGTCACTTTTCTGAATGACCTTTTGTCCTCTTTATTCTGCCCCCTATAAGACTCTCATCTTCCCATGCACTCTACCTTTGCATATTTTGTTCAAGGGTTACGCCATCTTTTAAAACTGGATTATCATAGTAAGAGGGGAGCAAAAGACTTTCTCTAAATGAAGAAATTGAATGTTCCCGTAGCCCAAATATCCTTCCCAAGAGTAAAGGATTAAATTCTGGCTCACCATTTTCTTAAAAAAAATTATAAAAGGATCCTTTTAAAAAACCTAAAGTTGTTTTTGCTGGGAAATGTGAAGAAGCATCATTTCTGAATCTGAATAAATTCTACACGCTGCATTGGGATTCTTCAACTGCTTGGTTAATAGACATTCCTTGTGAATATAAGAAAACATACTTATGCATAAGGGATTTATGTACAGATCAAGCAATATTTGTTTATATATAACTTTATGCTTCTTCATGTAGTACAGAGAGTTATATTTTCATGAGAGCTTTTTCTTAAAATCCCCTTTCTGTGTTCCCACTTCTAGTTCTGACACACAACACAGATTCACTGTCAATAAAACTGAGAGAATACTGGGAAAGAAGGAAAGTCAGAGATTTAGTACTTGTTAATGAGTGATGCTCTGTAGGTAATTGTGATTCTGCCTGACTGTCCCCAGTCAGCCCTTCCTGAATTCTGGCTACAGGACCTTTCAGACGTAACCTCCTCCTAAAATTCTAATACACATAAGAGCAGACACCTTTAAATAAATAATATTGATTATTTAAATAATATTGATGATCTCTTAGTGGGGATTAGGATGACTCAGAGCAAGAACTCAAGGATCTGAAGAAAGATTAGGTGGGCACTGAAGTCAATTTCACTGATTTCTTATGTGTGATCAGTCACTAAGTCATATTTGATTCTTGACTCTTTGCTAGTCTATAGACCATAGCCCGCCAGGCTCCTCTGTCCATGGAATGCTCCAGGCAAGAATACTGGAGCAGGTTGCCATTTCCTACTCCAGGGTATCTTCCCAACTTCGGGATTGAAACCACATCTCCTGCATTGACAGGCTGTATGTTTTCAATGCATATTTATTGATAATTTATTACGTTTCAGGCAGTTCTACTTGGTGAACAAGAAATTAGGTTCTGCTTTCAAAGACCCAACATTTGCTACCAGTGGTAATGTGGAAACAGTTAAATTTTTTTTATAAAAGAGAAATTATCAAGCAGTGACATAAACAGTGATAAGTATGGGTATAGCCTGGGTAGTCAGGGAAGAACTCACTAAGTGAACCTGAGACTGATTCCTGGATGATCAAAAATGGCAAGCTGAGCTCAGAGGCCAGAACCTTGCCTCAGTTCATCCAGTCTGCATTTATCTGTTTGTGCAGTGGAGTTTAAGTCTTAGAAGCTATTAGATTAGATAAAATTGAAAGAGCCTTAAGGCTCGTAAAATTCTAAGATGCAGGCAGCCCTTGCTCTTCTATGGATGATGAGGGTAGAGATACTAAAAATGCTTATGTTTTTACTGACAAGACTAATCGTGAGCTTATTGAACACTCACTATTTCACAGTTACTATCCATTATTTCATTTAATGTTTGAAAGACTATAATGGATTAATGCCTGTTGCTGGTACACAATTACCTTTTACAATTCTATCACCTAATTTTTGACAGTGTTTCTAAAGTAGAAGATGCCTTTACATGACCTCCAGTCTGCAGTGTGAATCCATCTAATACCTACTACCCGCTTACCTGTATCTCTGTGCTCAGTTGCTCAGTCATATCAGACTCTCTGTGGCCACCTTGGAGGGCCACCTACCTGCCTACCTACCTACCTCTTATCTCTATCTATCAAATGTTATCAACTATCTTCTGAAATAAGTTTTTCAAAACTATTTATCTTCTGCAATGCATTGTGATAGTTTTCTCTTTGATTCTACTCTATTTCATGTTTTTATTTAAAAATATATTTTATTTAAAAAATGTTGGTCATTAGTAACTAAGTTGATTTACTAAGTTGAAAAAATTACTTAGTTGATAAACTAAGTTGATTTACAGCTCATTTCCTCCCAGTTCTATCAAGGTATAATTGACCAAGTTGTAAGATATTTAAAGTGTACAAACAATATGATGTTTTGAGATATATATATATATACACACATATATATATACACACACTGTGAGAGGAGTTCCCTCAAAGAGTTATTTAATGAACCCATCATTCTTTTTGGTGGGATTCTTTTAAGATTTATTCTCATAGCAAATTTCAATTATACAACACAGTGTTATCAACTATAGTCATCGTGTTATTTGCTAGAACTTAGACCTGGTTCATCATCTTAAAGCTGAAAAGTTTGTACCTTTTAATGTACCTCTATTTCCCCTGCCCTACAGCATCTATCAATGACTTTTCTCCATTCTATGAGTTTGATGTTCTGTTTTGTTTTAAAATTCCACATATAGGCAATACCGTGTAGTATTTTTGTCTATCTTATTTCACTTAGCATAATGCCTTCCAGGTTCATCTGTGTTGTCAGAAATAACAGGTTTTTCTTCTTATTCAAAGGTAAATAATAGTCCATTATATATAATTTTTCCTTATCTATTCATCTATTGATGGAGGTTAACTTGTTTCCTCCATTATTGATAGTGTTCCTTTAAACTTGGAAGAACAGGTATCTCTTCAGGATAGTGATTCCATTACCTTTGGATAGATATCCAGATGAGGAATTGTTGGATAATTTGGTAGTTCTGTTATTAATATCTTGAGGGATCTTCATAACTTTTCCATAGTGTATATACCAGTTTACGTTTTTACCAACAGTATGCAAGGGCTCCCCTTCCTCTACATCAAAACCAGTGTTTACTGTCTATCTTGTTTCTGGTGATAGATATCCTGAACAGGTATGAGGTGATATCTCTGTGTTGTTTTCATTTGTGTTTCCTGATAATTAGTGACGTTGAGCAATTTTTCATGTACCTGTTGGCCATTTGTACATCTTTTTTGGAAAAATGTCAGCTTGAGTCCTGTGTCTGTTTAATTTTGTGGGGTTTTGATACTGGGTTGTATGAGTTCCCTGTGTATTTTGGATATTAGCCCCTTATCAGATGGGTGATTTGCAACCTTTTCTCTTGTTCCGTACATTACCTTTTCAGTCCATTGGTGGTTTCCATTTCTGTGCAGTTTTTAGGTTTTTGTAGTTCCATTTGTTTATTTTTGCTATTGCTGCCTTTGCTTTTGGAGTTACAACTTCCCTTTGAAAAATCACGGGTATGTATAATAACAGCTGTGGATCTGCATTTTGCTTCAGGATAGGTCTGGATTTGAATCCTAATTCAGCTATTTACCACAATTTGAATTTGAAAAAAATCACTTTACTTTTTTAATATCCTTTTCTGTCATCTGTAACAAGGAATCAATAAAAGTAACTCTTATATATAGTTTTGGAGGGATATTAAATGAGATAAATCAGTTGAGTTCAGTCACTCAGTTGTCTCCAACTCTGCAACCCAGTGGACTACAGAACTCGAGGGCTCCCTGTCCATCACCAACTCCCAGAGCTTGCTCAAATTCATGTTCATCGAGTCAGTGTAATATGTAACACAGTAAGTGCTCAATAAATGGTATCTAATTTTTATTATTAATTTTCTCTTAAAGTGTGCATGCCTTCAAGTATCATTTTCCAGTTATTTTCTTTTCTGCCTGTCTAAAAGAAACAACAATTATACATAATAATAAACATAGCTCATAAATTAGGCACATAACACATCTTTAATTTAGGATGAAGTTCTGGTTTACCATATATGGCTTACTTTATTCTAATATACTGTAGCAAAAGTCTTCCAAAGTAAGCTATCTCATATAATGAAGTCACCTCCAGGTGGATCTATTCCATAGGCCCATTGTCTTTAATCACTTACTCTATAAGTGAAACTTGCTCAGTCACATCTGACTCTTTGTGACTCCATGGACTGTAGCCCACCAGGCTCTTCTGTCCATGGGATTTCCCAGGCAAGCATACTGGAGTGCATTGCCATTTCCTCCTCCAGGGGATCTTCCTGACCCAGGGATTGAACCTAGGTCTCCTGCATTGCAGGTGGACTCTTTACCATCTGAGCCACCAGAAAAGTCCACTAGACAATGCAATTTTAAAAAAGAGGTTGTAAAAATGTGACTAACTTAAGCAATAATGTCCAAATTATGATTTTGTTTTCGAATATTCTCCCAATTGTTTTGATGTTTGTATGCTATTAGGCTTCCCAAGTGATGCAGTGGTAAAGAATCTGCCTACCAATGCAGGAGATGCAAGAGATGAGGGTTCCATCCCTGGGTCAGGAAGATCCCCTGGAGTAGGAAATGGCAACCCACTCCAGTATTCTTGCCTGGAAAATTCTGTGGGCAGAGGAGCTTGGCAGGCTACACTCCATGGGGTTGCAGAGTCAGAGATGACTGAGCACGCATGCAGAGATTTTCTGAACTTTCAAAAAATGACATTATTGATTGCCAGTGACCCAAACATTGGCATATGTCAATACGCATCCAAACATTGGCCTATATCAATACATTGTCAGTATCAATACATATTAAATGATACCAGTTGATATTAAGTTAGTCACTGAACGTTTCTGGTATCATTTTATTAGTCAGAAGCTTTTATAGTATAAACTCTGTAAGAAGAGAGTTGATTGTATGAGTTTATGTTTGATAGTTTTCCTTTTTAGTATGCTTCATTGCAAATTTGGAAACAAATATTTAAGCCTCAAAAAGTGAATACTCTCAAAGAGTATTAATAAATTCTTAAATGTAAAACTACAAAAGTATAATTCTTATTTAAGACTGGTTTACATTTTTATTACTAGAAAGTACAAGGGATTTCATTTTGTATGTAGATTTATTCCATAAAGCACTGTATTTCCCTTTCATTTATTCATTTCTTTCCTTCTTCCTAATAAGCACTTGTAGTTCCTGTGAATTTCCCAGGTGATTCATGGAATACTATATTTCTTTTAAAACATTAGTTCTTTAATACTAATTTTTAAAAAACGGAACTATGTTTTGATAAAATGTGTTGTGGTGAATTTCTGCTTGCCTGCTCTTTCTTTAAGTTGACTCTTAGCTGTGGTGAAAGTTGCATAATGATGCAATTTACTGGCGTCTGGGTTATTCCAGTGTCGATGGACTGTGGTTAGCCTATTCAGCTTCAAGACAAGACACAAAATGGCATGCTTGATGTTGAAAATCATAAAGTTCATGAGTCGACATTTCAAAATAATAACATTCATTCCTCAAAATAATGGCACTCTTTTTTGTTCTACAGTTGTGTTATTGAATAGTCAAGAATTGTTTGTTGCTCCATGAAAAATTTATCTTGAATGTTCAATTCTGTCTGGTTCAGCTTCATCACAGTTTATATATAGAATTAATAGATGCTAAGGATAAAATATTTTTCAAAGTTTCTTTTAGAACTGATGCCTGGTTACAAGTCACTAAAACACATGTTTAAAAAGCAGCATATCTAGTAGCTTGTTATGCTTATTTCAAGAGTGAAACAAAGTTAATATTATCTTGCCTTGACCATGATAACCGAAGTACCAAATCTAGTTAGAAATAGCAACTACTACTGTATAATGCTTTAGAATTGGCAAAATGTTTTTCAGTGGGTTGTATCAGTTGATTCTCATACCACCCTGTGAAATATTAATCTTATAGAAATAATAAATGACTCAAATCAGTTATTTATCAGTGCCTTATACGTGCATTATCTTACAACTAACTTACAGGCCATTTACTACTATTATTGGCATACATTATGTGCTTAAGAGGGTTAAACACCCGTAACCTCATACTTAGTTATACTAAGTAATTGGTAGACATATTAATAGAACTTGAGCTCTAATCCATCTGATTTCAAAATTATGTCCTGAACCAAAATTATAAAATTGGCTTTTTAACTACTTTGAACAGAGCCTTCAATATGGTGTGGCTAAATTTGAATGTTTGAACTGTGATATGCAAGAAAAAACCGTCTGCGTTTCTTTAAAGTTCAGATCTCATCACCACTAATGGATAAAAGTGGAGCAAGTTTTCAACTCAGTATAAGATAGAATGTTTTAATAACTAGTGCTTGTCAAGAATAAATCAGTCTGGTTTTATAATTTTATTGTGATAAAATACAGCATAAAATTTACCATTTCAACCATTTTTAGATGCACAGTTCAGTAGTATTAAATACATTCATAATATGCAGCCATCACCATCATCTGTGAAAGAGTTATAAAGGCTTAGCTCTTTTTGTCTTGTGAAACTGAAACCTCTACCCATTAGATCCATTAAATATCTTCCCACTCATTCCTTCCTCCCCTAGCCTCTGGCAACCTCCATTCTTTCTGCCTCTGTAATTTTGACTCCCGTAAATTTCTTATATAATATAATCATACACTATTGGTCTTTTTGGGATTGGTTTATTTCATTTAACATAATGTCCTCAAGATTCATCCATGTTGTAGCATATGTCAGTTTCCTTTTTTTAAAGGCTGAATAATATTCCATTTTATGTGTATACCACATTTTGCTTATTCATTCATCTGTCAATGTACTTTTGGGTTGTTTTCACATTTTAGCTATTGTGAATAATGTTGTTGTGAAGGTGATTGTACAAATGTCTCTTTAAGACTTTGCTTTCCATTCTTTTGGGGTATGTACCCAGGTAACATGTTAATTCTATTTTTAATTTTCTGAGGAACTATCACAGAGGCTGTCCCATTTTACATTCCCATGAAGAGTGCACAAGTGTTTCAGTCTCTCCACATCCTTACTAATACTTGCTACTTTTTGCCTTTTTTGATAATAGCAAATCTGGCTATGTTTTGAAGTGATTTCCCAATCATTGGAACTGTGCATGCATTCTGTCAGGGATAAGAGAGAAGCAATTTGTGTACCTGGTATGATTTAGACTGTTCCTTGGGTGGCCTTTTGAATATTGGGTTCTGTGGTTGTATTTATATGAAAATGGATTCATCACTACTGGGCATATTGGAATAAGCTAACTGCAAAAAGAAAATGATGATGGAGGGCATGTTCAGTTTTGCATTAAATATCTCTCAAATTCCATAATAGACACTTGGGATTTTAAAAAACTATTCTAATAATTAAATGCAATTATTGTGCATTTAGGTCTTCTCAGCTGCAAAAGGTATAAGATAATCATGAGAAAATAAGATTGAAAAAAAATGGTGATTTAAAGCTTGTGGGAAGAATGATTCCTTCTGCTGGAATTCGCGGAATGCCTTGCTGATGTTAAATATTATAGATACACATTGCACATTGTGTTGCTAGGCAGTGTTTTACTGACAGAGGGAGCACTTTCACAGTGAACTCTGTAATATATGGAGATGACCTAAGTAAAGAATATATACCCTTAAGTTTTCTCGCCTCATACTATTACAGTTAGAAGTGTGCTGCGGGCAGTTTGACTGTTCTGTTGTTGTTGTCATTGCTTGATGTGAGACAGCAGATACCTTTGTAATTCTGTATATTCCCAACTCCAGTATATGTGTGACATTTTGAGTTTAATAGGTTTCTCTTGTTATTTATTTTATGAGAGATACAGTAATGTTCATATTTGTTTGGCAGTGAGGTCAAGGTGTTTTACATCTAAGAATATAATTTCTCTCTAAATTGTTTTTAGTTGCTCTATTTTTGTGAGGGTTCTGTTGGTATTTCTCAGTACTTTTAGTTTTGTCCTCAGTTTTAATATTTGAGTGGTTTCAAGCTTCAGTTTACTTTTCAAAATTACCTTCCTTTTATTACACAAGTAATATGCTCATTTAGTAAATAAATACTTCAAGGACTTCAGAATACAAAGGGCAGAGTTCTTCCACCTAGCTCCTATTCCACTCCGCAGAACTCATCTATTTTATTTTCACCTGGTGGTCACATTTATATCTCAAACAATTTTCTACCTTAATTTGTTGTTATATCAACTAAAAGCTATCTGTAATAGGAAATCTCTATTATGACAGATGACAAGCTTAGCTCACTTACTCGATCCCCTACTCACTTCCTCATCTCTTCCTTCTCCTGCTGTTATTTGATAGAAGATTAGTCAATTCTCTCCATTTGATATCTTTATAATATTAATATATTGAAAGTTAAACTAAATATATTTAAGTTTCTATTCAGCAGTTTTAAACAGCATACCCACTTTGTAAATTTACAATTTAGCATCCCTCAATGTCTTTCCACTATCCACCACCTCTTAAAATTTGCTGTTTTTTTACACTTAGTCAATTTCTAAAGATCTTATGACATTTTATTTTCTTTCTTGAGGACCATCTCTTTTTAGTAGTGTTTTACTGTGACTTTTTCTGGAGTTTTCCCGTCACATTTTTTCCTTCTTGTTTTGCAAAATAATAATGTACCTTCACACTGTCACTAACATCATCCTATTTCTTGAGCACAGAATTGATTTTTTAAAACCCCACTGTCTTTTTGAAGGTCCCTTAACAGGCATCCTGAGTTTGTTTACGTGTGGACATCCTGGGTGGTGCATCTAAGTCAGTTCTGTTGTTTGGGGTATCTGTGTATCCTTCTCTCTTGGAATTTTTTTTCTATATTCTTAGAATAAATCATTTAGTAACTTATTTTTCTACCAAAATGTTTGGAAGACTAAAATATACAAGTTTAGAACATCGAAAATGTCTTTTTTACCCTCCCATCAAACAATAGTACTATTTTGGCTACTGAGAGTTTGCTAGATTGAAAATTTGCTTTCCTCATAGCTCATTGCAGAGGCCAACTTGATCTTTATCTTGTCAATATCCCATCTTTTTCTTCCCCTCCTGGAAACTTTTGTCATGGTGCCAAATCAAAGGTCGTTTTGGCTGCAATGTAGACAGTAGGCTGAAGGCACCCAAGTCAGGCCTGAGAGCAGTGAGGGGGCCCTGAGACAGGTTAGGTGACAGGTCCTGCTTGTTTGTATTTAGGGACTGGTGAGAAATGGGAAGAAGTAGATGGATTCCAGAAGAGTGTAGGATTGGACAGACTGGACATAAGAGGTCGGGTAGAGGTGGTGTCAAGTATTGATACTAAGGTTTCTGGGGCTAAGGAGCTGTGTGAGCGATGGTGTCAAGGTCTGAAATTAGAGGGTGGATCAAACCGTGAAGAATCTGCCTGCAAAGCAGGAGACCTGGGTTTGATCCCGGGGTCGTGAAGATCCCCTAGAGAAAGAAGTGGCAACCCACTCCAGTATTCTTGCCTGGGACATCCCATGGACAGAAGAGCCTGATGGGCTACAGTCCATGGGGTCGCAAAGAATCGGACACAACTTAAGCAACTAATACAACATGCAACAGGAATGGGTGCATGCAGAAGGGTTATGATTTGATTGTGAATATGTCAAGGCTCATTTCAGACACCTAAGAAGTGATATCAGACAAGATTTATGAGTCTGGGGCAAAAAAATTATGTCTGAACTGAAGATATAAAGTTTTGAGTTATTTGCTTATAGGTAGGAATTGAAACTATTGAGTGTATAAGAATCATGTAGGGAGTGCAGAGATGGGGGAAAAAAGAAGACTCAAGATCCTGAGTAATTACACTGCTATTGGATAAATTCTGGTCAGAGGAGAATGGGTTCAGACAACAGACAGATAAAGAGTATCTAGATAATTTGGAGGAAAAGCAGACATTTTTGCACAAAGAAGCAATGAAAGGAACTTGCTCCAGAATGAAAGAATCTTTCCAGAAAGACAAGTCAGATGAGAATTGGTATATTTGTAATCTGTGATGACATTATTGAAAGTGTGTTTGTTAATGTGATAGTTCCTACAAACAATTTGGTATGAGTTGATATGTGAGTGAGAGACTGATATTGAAAACCCTCTAGACAAATTTGGCCATGAAGAGAAAGTAAGGCTGGTAGTCGAAACAAGTGGTAGAATAAGTCTCTTTTTATCTGCTTTTTTAAAACATGGAAATAACCTGAATATGTTCAATAACAGTGGGTAAATAGCTTGTTAGAAGGATAAGTTGAATATAAAAGAAAGAAAAGGCATAATCTGTGCTAGGAGATGACAAACTTTTTCTGTTAAGTGCCAGATGGTAAATATTTCAGGGTTACAGGTTATATGGTCTCTGCCCCAACTATTAACTCTGGCATTATAGACCTAAAGCCACACAGACAATACAAAAATGAATGAGTATGGATATTTTCTCATCAAACTTTATTTATAGATGCTGACATTTGAATTTTATATAATTTTCACATATCATGAATATTAATTTTTTTCTAATCTTTTGAAAATGTAAAGCCAGTTTCTTAGCTCTGGGCCATATAGAGACAGGTGAGAACAAGAGATAGTTTATCTCCTGGTTCATAAAATTTAAGACTCCTGAGGAAGTTTGCGGGGATTTTCAAAGAAGAGGTAAAGAAGATTTGTCTTAAATTCAGGAGAAAGGGACAAATTCTGGCTTCACTGCATAGCAGTGCTCTGACCTTGAGAAAGTGCCTTAGCAGTTCTGGTCTAGTTTTCTCATGTAGATTACCATACTTGCAATCCCATAGTCTTTCTCTTTTCTTGAAAGATATAGACTAGGCCCTCCAACATACTTCTGACCCATTTAAAAGATCACAGCAACATTGCCAGGGTTATAATAATTGTTTGGGCAATTTCTCTCTCAGCAACAATGACTTAAGGCCTGAGGTAGACACTGAAACATAATTGAATACTGAAGGCAAACATCACTTCTTTATTATACACCTATATTTCATCTTATTCTAACTTTCCAAAACACATATACAAAATGAACAAGTTTCTGTTACTCTGAATGTCAAGAAATTTCTGAATTGAGAGGTGAATGATAGGATATTTAGATTTTAGTGAATGTTGCTAGTGATTGCTATTGTTTTGTATCACTCTGTATGAACTTCCCTACTTAGTAAATAGAGTTATCTCAAATATTAATGCTAACAATCAAAATTAGTATGGTCTAATATGTTTCCTCACATATTAGACCTCACATATTCCTCCTACTTTCTCCCTGACATCCTTCAGGGTATAGATATCAGAGCAAATCGTAAAACATGCAAAGAGATAAAAAATAGATCATACTTTGTGTTTTAAAGATACTTGGAAGCCATTTCTCATCAGTATCTTAATACTTAGTTCCAGTATTTAAACATAAATAAAAACCATCTGGTAAATATTCCCTTCAGCACCTTTGGCAGAAAACAGTAATCAGTCTTGACACTTTTCCCTGTTGAACTTGGAAATGGTTTCATAAGTCCTCTCCTCACAGGTTCCTGGAAACCCCTACCTCTGATGCAGGAGAGGAGACCAACATATTCTCACTTGGTTATATATTTAGTATTCTCTTTTCATTTTGGAGCACTGTAAACTTTGCTAACAAATTACACAATTTTGTGATTCTTTCTCACATTATTGGAGTTGAAGAGAGATCTCATCAATTCCAGGTTAACAGGCACTCAGTTTCAGGCTATGAGTTTTTTAAGAGCAGACACATTATCTGTATAAATTATGTCAAATTGTTTTATCCTCAATGGCTGGCACAGTGCATAGTACAGAGTTGGCGCTCATTCATTCATTCATTTCCCAAAATACTGAATGCCTTCATCTGTGTCAGGAATTATTTTAAGAAACAGAGAATAGTGAACAAACAATGAACACACATCTGTCTAGTCATAGGGAAAGGTAAAACAAACAAATCAACATATAAGATATACAATGAACAATTTTAATAAGAAAAAATAATGTTAAGAAAATAGAAGGTGTTTTGGGTGCAGGGCCAGAACTGGCCTCTCTGAAGAGGTGACATTTGGATAAAGACATGAAAAAAGGTATAAGCAAAGGAGAACATAGTTAATAGAATGAGGATGGCTGACAATTCTATGGTACTGCACCAACTGAAAGATGAAGTCTGTTTTTTTCCCTCTTGGGTTTGGATTTGTCCTATGACCTGCTTTGACCACTGAGCTATAAAAAATAAAAAGTGATGCTGTGTAAGGTCCATAGAAGGAATTTAGGAGATCTGGAGCTTCCACTTTCGTATTCCTAGAACATTCCCCTTTTGTAACCAAGCCACCGTATTGTAAGAAGCTCTGGTCCCTTGAAGAGACTTTGTGGACGAGAAGTAGCTTGAGCAGAATGCCCACATACCAGCCAGTATCAACTGCTTGCAGGAGAATAAACCTTCTTAGATGTTGCCACTCAGTTGAGTGTCTATGTGATGGCACCTCTAGCAGATGTCATGTGTAGAAGAAATGCCCAGCTTATGCACAGCCTACACACAGAATCATGGAAGATAAAAAATGTCTCTGTTGTTTTAAGCTACTAAGTCTTAGTATCATTTATTATGAAGCAATATGTATCTAAGTTAAACATTTTAAGAAACTACAGCAAGTGCAAAGGACCTGAGATGGAGTTGTGTTTGGCACATTTCTGAAACAGGAGAACATTGTGAACGAAGTGGAGTTATTAAGAAAATTATTAGCACAGAGATCCTGAAGCCAGATCATCTATGGTCTTCTATACCAGGGATCTATAACCAAGGCCAAAGTTTTATTATAACATAGCCACACCCATTCATTTATGCATTATCTCTGACTGCTTTCATGCTATATTAGCAAATTGAGTAGTCATGAGATCAATCATATGGCCCTCAAAAAAATCTAAGTTATTTATTACCTAGCCCTTTTCAGGAAAAAAAAAAATTTGCCAACCTCTGGAATAGATAGGGTAATGCTTTGTAGTGTTTGAGCAGACAACTTCCATAATATGGCTGTGTTTTACCAACATCTCCACTTTGTGGAGAATGAACTAAAGAAGGGAAGACAGAAGCAGGAAGACTACTGAAAATGCCGTAGTCAAAAGATGGCCAAGTAGATATGGTATAATTGTGAAAACTGGTCAAGTGCAAGATATACTCTGTATGTGGAGTTGGCTGAATTTTAGACTGATTAAAGAAAGTTCAAGTATGACTCCAAATAATTTTTGGCTTCAGCAACTGACAAAATCAACTTAGAAATATTTGTTGATTATTTTGATGTAGTGATGGGGAAAATTGCTTTTGGTATAACATATAGATCTATTTTATACATTTTCTTTTTTTAAGATTGTTTTGATGGAGTCCATTTAAAAAGTCTTTATTGAATTTGTTATAATACTGCTTCTGTTTTATGTTTTGATTTTTTGGCCATGAGACGTGTGGGATCTTCTCTCCCCAATCAGGGATTGAACCTGCACCCGCTGCCTTGGAAGGCAAAGTCTTAACTACTGGACCCTCAGGGAAGTGCTTATTTTACATATTGTCTAACGAGATGAATATTCTAGTAGAGTGCATAAGTCAGTGTTTCCATGGAAAGCCTGGGCAAAGCAGCATCATTTTTTCTCTCAGAGAAACACGTTTTGTTGTTGGTGGTGTTGACTAGTCCTTTGTTGAATGATTCACTGAAAATGGTCAAATGGTAAAATTAGGACAAGCAACCGCTAGGATATCCTGTTATGTCAACAGTTAGTCTCTGTGGGGAGTCACTCTGGCTCTGGAGGGGGATCTTGTTTTTATGTTACCAGATGGGAAGCCATGGACTGTTAATTCCTTGTCTTTTCTTGGGAGGATTTATCTATTCTTAACCCCAGAAAGCCATTTTGGACATGGCTGCTTGACCACACTAACCAGTCTCCACTCCATCTTTCCACATAAATTGTCTGCTCTGTTAAGAAGGAGGTAGGAAAGACAGGTCTTCTAAAAAATAACCACAAACAAAGGCTCAGTAAGGGAGATGGATGCTCCCCAGGAACATGGGAGATGATCTGCATTAGCATCACAGGAAAAAGAAACCAGCAAGCGGCTGTGTGTACCTCTGCAGCGTTACAAGGCCCAGCTATGGGAAGTTTTACACAGAAGAAGAAAGCTCATTTAACAAACCGCCTCTCCTCTGCCTTCCTGAGGGAGCTGTGCTTGCAGCTGTCACTTCCAAATCTGGTAACTTATTAGTTTCAACATCAAAAGATGTATGACCTGTCTTTTCTCAAGAAATGGGAGCCTTCCCAACACCTAGAAACTCGCCGTTGATTAGAGACGGCGCTTTGTTCAGTGGAAGCAACTTGTTCCTGTTCACAGTGAACCCTTGGGGCGCTCGGCAGGCCGCTTCCCGTCCCCCTTTGAAGAATCTGGCCACAGAGTTCCTCTCTCGGCCAAATCCCTCTAAAGCGACAAGGTATTGTTGAAAATGTCCGCTCAGCACTCTGCTCTCTAATAGAGACTTCCTTTCTCTCAAGTCAGGGTTTGTATGAGAATTTTCATTTTCGGGTCAAGTTCTGGTTTGATCCCTTTAAAGAGGGGCAGAGAACAGGACAGCCGGGGACAAAGCGTTCGGGAACAAGAGCTCCTTTGGGAGAAGAGATGAGAACTACAGGTGGGCCACCCGGAGGCCACAGGCCCGAGGAGCCCTGAGCAAAGCCCAGGGGGCCTGGGACGTTCATTCAGCGGATTTCTATTGCCTCTTAGATTTTGTCACCGAAAATGCTTGATAAACACAATTGAGTATAGCCTTCTGGATTCAGGGGAAAGATGAACCTGTTGGTGAATGACTGTAGCACCGCTGGGAAAATAAACAGAGCCCAGAGAACGGCGCGGTCTGCGCCCGACGGCCGCGTCCATTCTGAACTCCTAACCAGAGGGGACGGGACGCTCCCGCCTCGAGAGGGTGGAAGCGCCTCGCCCCAGACTCAGCCCTAAACAAGAATGATATCAGATGCAATTATTAAGCACTGACAACTTTTTAAGCTTGGGAATGGCTCCCCTTTACAGCTGCTCGGCAGAGACTTTCGTATTTACGAGCGCTTGGTGATTGCCGTGACAGGTTTATTATTTGTTGGCTTTCTCCAACGCTGCACAGTAAAAATTGTTTTCAAAGCGTATTCAAAAGTGGAGCTGGCTGTCATTGTAGCAAACCAAATCCATCCTCTGATATATTTCACTCCCTTGATTGATAACTGGCTCCACTGTTTGGCATTTCAGGAAAAGAGTGGAAAAGGAACACGTCTCAGAGGTCATTAATCCTTTTTCTCACTCAGACTCCCCTGGGTAGCTGCTTGTGCCATTATCCGCATTTCTGCCTGCTGATCTCAACAACTTCGTGCTGGCCCCAGATTCCAGGTGCCCCTTCCCCTCATGGCCGTGCGCCTGTCCGGATAAGTCGCCTCCACTGAAGCAGTGAAGAGGCCACTTCCTGGGCTAGTACTCCAAGCCCGGGGCGGGGGAGGGTCCCTTAGGTCACAGCTTTTCAAAAGGACCCTTCCTGGCAGCTTTCCACACTCAAACAAGGAGCAGAGGGAAGTTTCGAGAAGCCCTTTTCGCCGCTGGAAGCAACACAAGACACAAGAGCGTGTCACGTTTGAAGCGGGCGTTCACCTGCACATCCTGTGAATCCGTTTCCATGGCCATTTGATATAATTATTCTTGATGTTCCACCTATTGTGCTGTGAGTGAGTACGGAGGAGAGCTATAACTGTTCATCTATTTGACAGGAGTGAATAAACCTTCTTTGCTGTCAGGGAGAGAGGCTGTTATTTTTTATAGCTGGAAAAAAGCTCAGAGTGTACTGGATGAAATGTCAGGCATTGTTAAGCAAACAAGCCCCCCAAAAGAAAGAGCAGTCAATGATTATGAAAACCTGGTATCTCTAATTAATCAGAACATGAAACTTTGGGGGATTAGGCTTGCACGACTGTTTGGGGTGGAGGCGTGGAAGTCTCCTCAGGGTACTGTAGCTCCAGATGAGTTCAAAATCCCTAGGCCTGAGATCCTGCTGAGGATTCAGGATAAAGTGTTCCTGTTATTTGCCAGGAACCTGAGGGTATTTCTTTACTGCTGTAAGTGTTATCTTTTGCAGAACATTTAAATTAAGCACAAATATCCTCTCCATCTGTCCTCTATGGAATAAATTCTTCTAGACAATACTTCTCCTCCCACCCTGAATTCTTTTTTTTTTTTTTTTTTTTAACAACTGGAGCTTAAGTATTCTAAACCCTTCAAATTGCTTTAATTTCCATTGAGTGCCACTTTATCTACCGCATCAGTATTTTTTATTGTTTGGGTGAAGCTCTGAACTGAACTTCAGTGGGAAGGTTTTAAATGATATGGGATAGAAAAGTGTATAAAAATCTGTAAGTCTGTCCCCAGTCAGTAAAAATGAGTAATAATTTCCAATAGGTTCACCGACTGCTTAGGGAAGGTTTTGGGGTTTGAGGATTAAAACAAGAGGAAATGGTTGGGGCATTATCCCATCGGCTGTTAGGGAAAATGCCAGGCTCACCCTCCCTGACAATGCTTTCTGCCCCCTTCTCTCTCTCTAGGACTTTAAAAGTGAAATCTACATTTCTGTTTGCCTAGTTACTGTAAACATGTATGTGTGTGCATGTTTATTTTCTTCCCAAAATATATGTGAAAAAGATATTTGCAAAAACCCTATAGTGATCTGTCTGATGAAAACATGGATTTCCAAGTATTCTTGATATGCTGCAGTTTTTGAGAAATCAGTTGTGTTGAGGTATGGTTTACATATGACAAAATTTACTCATTTTAAGATTTATAGTTGATGGGCTGTGACAAATATATATATAATCATACAACCACAAGCACAGTCAAGATTTAGAACTTTCTCATCACTCTATAAAGTTCACTTGAATTCTTTTGAAGTTAATTTTCTTCCCTGGCAACCTACTCACCTGCTTTATGTCTCTAAAGTTTCACTTTTTCTAGAATGTTGTGTGTATGTTTCTATTTAGTATACGGTCTGTCTGGCTTCTGTCACATAACATCTTCTTTCTGGTTTCATCCATGTTGTTTTGTATATCAATCTTTCCTTTTTATTGCTGAATATCATTCCATTGTATAGCACAGTTTGTCAACCCGTTCACCGGTAGGTGGACATCTCAGTTGTGTCCTGTTTCTAGCTATTATGGATAATGCTGATATTAACATATTTACAGGACTCTATTGTTGTTGAGTCACTGAGTCATGTTTGACTCTTTGTGTCCCCATGGACTGTGTAGCCTGGCGGGCTTCTCTGTCCGTGGGAGTTCCCAGGTAAGAACACTGGAGTGGGTTACCATTTTCTTCTCCAGGGGATCTTCCTGATCCAGGGATCGAACCCAGGTCTCCTGCTTGGCAGTTAGATTCTTTACCACTGAGCCACCAGGAAAGTCTTACAGGACTTTATGTAGACATAACATACTCTGTGTTTAGCCTGTACTTTGGAGGCTGTACTTTGCCAGCTAGTTTTTTCTAGACATCACCAAATTATTATTACTTAGTAAAGATTCTTGAAACTAGTCATTAGGATTAATGGTCTGGCTGCTTTAGGTTAGAATCTGAAACTCAGGGTAGTCACTCACCATTATAGGCTGAATTGTACCCCTCCCAAACTCATATGTTGAAGTCCAGTATCTCTGAATGTGACACTGGTTGGAGATAGGATCTTTAAAGAGATAACTGAAGTGAAGGAGGTCAGATTAGTAGGCTCTATTCCAATGTGACTGGTGTCTATATGAGAAGAGAAGATTAGGACGGAGCAACACAGACCACAGAACAACCACATCGGGACAGAGAGAAGGTGACATCTTCAGTGCAAGGAGAGAGGCTTCAGAAGTAACTAAACCTGCCGACACATTGAACTTGAATGTCTAGTCTCCAAAGCAGTGAGAAAATAGATTTCTGTTCTCTAAGCTGCATGGTCTGTGCTACTTTGTTATGAGCACCGAAGAATTGATGACTTCACACTGTGGTCCTGGAGAAGACTTTCAAAGACTCTGTCTCTTGGACAGCAAGGAGATCAAACCAGTCAATCCTAAAGGAAATCAACCCTGAATATTCATCGGGAGGACTGATGATGAAGCTCCAATACTTTGACCACCTGATGCAAAGTGCTGACTCATTGGGAAGGACCCTGATTCTGGGACAGACTGAAGGCAGGAGAAGGGGATGACAGAGGTGGAGATAGTTGAATAGTATCACTGACTCAATGGACATGAGTTTGAGCAGGCTGGTAGATGGTGAAGGACAGGGAAGCCTGGCGTGCTGCAGTCCGTGAGGTCATGGAGTTGGACACGACTGAGCAACTGAACAATGACGACAACTTTGTTGTAGCAGTCCTAGCAAACTAATAGATCAACTCATTTATTTAGTAAACAATCATTTATAGCAAACAAAGTTTGTGCCAGACACTGTGTAAGGGACAGCATCTAGAGATGCAATGACTTCCTGCTCTCACAGAGCTTAAGTTCCAGGTGGTGAAAACAAACAATAAATGTAAACAAACAAACAAGACATGACAAACAAAAACCCAAGAAAATAGCAGGTAGCAATAAATGCTATGATAGAAAGAAAATAGAAATGTGATAGCAAGGGTTTAGAGGGTTACTTTTCACTGGATTTTCAGGAAAGTCAGAGGAAGATATTTAAGCTTATAACAGAGTGATAATAAGGAGTCAAGCATGAGATGATTCAAGGGAAAAGGACTCCAGATAGTGAGAGCCATGGCACAAAATGCTGTAGGAAAATGGATAAAATTAGTGTTCAGTGAATGTCTGGTTTTTATCAAGCATGGTGCCAGGCTCTTGGCACACATTATATCTAATTCTCATTAGAACTCAGAAAAGCTATTTTCATTTTTACAGAAACTGAGGCTGGTTGGTGAAATAACTCACCCCACACACTCCAAAATCCAATCATACTCATAAACGTACACATTAATGTATTTCTATCTAAACATTCCTTTCCTTATGAGACCAGTGGGCTCTCTACTGGACCATGTGTATCCTGAGGGTAAACAATGACTTCCCAAGAGGTACTAGACTTGGGTGATAGGAAAGGAAACAATTTCCAGATTCTAACTATTTTTTAGTCTTTCCCAAAATTGATCTTCCTTGAGAATATCCCTGAGATGAAAGAGCTAGTCTCCCCCCACCCCAACCCCGCCCCCATTTTTTTCTTTCACAGTAGGAGAGCATCTCTCCTCACACAGAATCTTTCCATACATGTGACCCAAGGATATTAAAAAACTGAATATAAAGGGAGGATTTGAAATGTTGCTGTTAGTGGTAAGAGAGTGCATGGTTCTGATGACTTGGTAAAAATACTTTTTACAAGTCAGGTAGTTTCCTCTTCTTTGCTCTGCAGGAGAACCTGTTAGATTATTAGCAATGACTTTTTCTTAAATGATGAATGACTATGAAATTTTATATATATGATTCAGAAGGGTTTTTAAAAATTAAGTGGAGTCGCTATAACCAAACTCTCAGTTCCTGTCTACTTATTTATGTGAACAGGGTTTTCAGAGGTTACACTTATAACAATGAAAGGAATAAAATTGATGCTGAATTCTCATTCTAACAGTAATAGCCACAGATAACACGACCCAACTGAAAAACTAAACAAACCAACTCTACCCATCTCACTAAGAGATACATTTGCAATGAAAACTGATTTTACTATTAATTACTTAAAAATCTAAATATATATTTTTTCAACTGGGTTCTGATAATTATTGTGATGAAAATTCAATCTTGAAGAAATTTACACACTTGGAAACTTATGATCATATAACATAAGGATAGCAAATTTCAATGTATATTTAGAACATTGTTTGAAAAATGTAATTGAGTAATCAGTAAAAGGCTCTTAAGCATAAGAACATTATATAAAAATACTATTCTGTGAGAATGAAAATTAAAAGAGCAAGACAAAATTTCTGACTCTTAAAACTTATAAATACTTATATACTTGATACTTATATATCAATTTTATACAGTACTTTAATTTCTTTTGTATTTAAATGCATAAGTTAACCATTGATTTAAAATTTCAGTATTAAAATATGCTGAAAATGTAATCTTTTACAGCTATGTGAGTTTCAGATAATTTTTTTAAAATGTTGACCCAAGTCTTCTGTTCAACATGTCAGTGCTTGGATCCTAATCTCAGTCTAATCCTGTTGCATCCGCAGTGGTCTCACTAATAGCCTTATTTATATCTGGTATACTTGGTCTGCTTAGTTCAGAGAGAGTCTCTGTTGGATCATCTGTTCTTCTTAGAGTCTTAACACTTCCTGCCTCAGTAAACATTCTCCTTGGTGACTTACAGTGTGAATGTGACTAGGGATATAGGTTTATATAATGCATGAGGCAAAACAGGATGCAGAAGTTAATATCTCAGTTTGTAGTTGGAATTCAGACTTTACATCTTCTTTTACAGCTACTTTTTAGATTCTTTTAGTGTAAAATTTCTATGTGCTTTGTTTTTTTCATTTTTGAAATGAAGATAATCATAGCAATTACGTCCTAGGATTCTTGTGAAGAATAAATAAATATATATATGTAAAGCACTTAGTGGCATGCTTAGTCTTTGGGATAATATCGCATGACTTTTTACACATGACTGGCAGAGAGATTCATTACCTTATCACTCACCTCTGTAAGTCAGCGTCTTTGTATACTGTAAAACTTACCAAAATGCAGTGAATATATGTTACCACCTTCCTCAGAATTAGTAACTAGAACTCCAACATACTTTCATACAAAGTAAGTTTCATTCTATGCAAAACAAGCCTGTTGTGTGCTCTCTTATTTCTACTTGAGTACAAAGTTCATTTAACTTATTTTTCAAATTTGATTATTTTATAACCAAAGGTATATTTTCTATGAGAAATGTGAAGACTTATGTATGTGACAGAATAAATAGTTTGTATGTTTACACTGGGATTAAAGAAATTACGTAGTGATCTAACTGCATTCGTCTTCTTTTCAGTAGCTGTTGATTTTCTAATCTTTTGCTAAAAAAAGTGATTAATTTCCTTCCTTAGCATTTAGAGAGTAGATGAAGGATTAATAGTCAGAAAGCTAGATTTGAACCACTTGTTGGTTTTCATTGGTAGTCTTACTCTTCCCTGAGTCTCCCTCAGCTTCTCCGTGGCCCAGGCACACTGGATCCATTGCCCTTGGTTAAATTCCCCTCTCCCACTTCATTCTTTCTTTTTAATCCTGTAGGTTAACCTGAATGATTGGAAATTGATCCACACAGATTGCACATGCATGCTGGGTGTGCAGGTGCACTATGGCAGCTCACTCGAATGTTTAGGTTAGGAGGCAAGGAGATCTCATAATGCATGTGGCTTTACATGGCACTGATGTAATATTTGGAGAGTCAGGACTTGCTAACTTGATTACTCACCACTGGTGGAGGAAAGTCATCTAAAAACTTCTGTCTTGTTGTTGAGCTATTTAAAAGGAGAGAATTGTATGACAATTATGTTATTGTTCTAGAAAGATTCATGCTATTGGGAAGTATCCCTTTTACCTAAATTGCTAACACGTAGTTCCTCTGAACATCTAATTTGAACTGGGTAAGGGAAGCAAGACAATTATTAGTGCAAGAAAATAAGGGAATTAATTATGTACTCAGGATCTCATAGCTGGTGTGGTGGAGATGGACTTGAAAACAAAATGCTGTATACTTTAATTAAACATTTTTCCTTATGTCCTATGAATCAACATATAACAACCCTGTCTTGGTATATTAGAAGTTTATTAGAACTAGTTCATCCATTCATTCCAAATAATATTACTGAGTACCTACATCTAGGTATTATATAACTAACAGAGGCTAACAGGTTTTTCCTTTCTACTTTTAATTCCTGAATTTTAATAGGGGAAATACGTTCCTATCTCTTACTGAAAGTTGATCTAGTGCTAGCTGGTGAATATTTCACTTCAAATAATATGCAGAGAGCTGGATGGTCCTTCGTGTCTTTTATCCCTAAAGTAATATACAAACCCTTTCTTACTTTCTGCTGAGTAAACCAGGTCTACCTATTATCAAGCTATTTTTGTTGGAAAAATTGATATGTTACCTTGTAGGGTCCTTTCTTTTCAGTTAAACCATTCCTTTTACCATGACCAGGTGCCATCTCTAACATCTCCAAAAGACCATGGTTGTTGCATTTCCTATTCCTTACGTGTAAGTGTGAATTTTTGAAAACCCAGTTTTTTGTTTGGTATTATAAGCATGTGTTATGTAGTAAGACCAAGTGTCTCTGACCTCCTCTAATTTTAAACTCCTTTTAGTTGTGGGACTTTATGTATTTGAAATTAAATATTTAATTGACTATTTCATGTTGTTTTCTTATGCTTCTTAAATTACTGCTACTGCTGCTGCTGCTACTAAGTCGCTTCAGTTGTGTCTGACTCTGTGTGACCCCATAGACAGCAGCCCACCAGGCTCTGCCTTACCTGGGATTCTCCAGGCAAGAACAGTGGAGTGGGTTGCCATTTCCTTCTCCAGTACCTGAAAGTGAAAAGTGAACATGAAGTTGTTCAGTTGTGTCTGACTCTAAGTGACCCCATGGACTGCAGGCTCCTCCATCCATGGGATTTTCCAGGCAAGAGTACTGGAGTGGGGTGCCATTGCCTTCTCCATCTTAAATTACTAAATTATCTTATTTTAGTATAAAGTAAAATAATACTAACTGTAAGTATTATTAATTCAAACTTTCTGTCATGTTGACATTTTAAATATTATTTGTCAATTAAAAGTAGTATTAATTAACCTTCTTAAATTGTGTATCCAGTTAAGCCAAGTAATGTATGTAGATATTTTAATTACAAAAGAGTCAAGCAATACATGTAAGTAATTTGAAGGCGCTCTTCATTCTATTCTTTTCAATTCTGCTTATTTTACTGGAGGTATCATCAATAGATGCTCTTTGATCCTTTCAAAAATTCTCCTGCTATACATTGTATAGATATTTACTATATATATATATATCTATCATGCATATGCGCATATGAATACATATATTTTTAAGTATTTTGTCCTTTTCCACTTCTATCTTTGGTGTAAAATGTAGTTGAATAATGAGAGTCTTATCCTAAATTCATCATTCTGGGTTGTCTTCTGTTCTTAGAAATTGTTTTATATCATCCTTCTAATTACTTACACTTCCTAAATATACTTCTCCAGTCATTTCTATTTTTCTTTTTTAATTTTCTTCATGTTTCTGATGCTCTAATAAATTCCATACTCAGTCATTTTGGATAGTTTACTAGAAAAGTCTTTCTTAATATAGCAACTAAGAGTTTTCAATTGAGTAATTTTATTCTTTTAGCTCATCTATTCATTATTTTGACAGAATTTTAAAATTTCTGAATCTGCAGTTGGTTTTTTTCATGTATATACAATATTCTCTAAGACCCTTTCATTATTATACTTTTTAATTAGGTTGCCATGGGTGTTAGTTCCTTGGGTTTGGTATGTTTGAGTTGGGTTTACTTTGGTTTTGACACAGTGCTCACTAAAATGCTGTTTCAGTTTTGATGCTCAGTTCATCTCTTGCTTTGAAAAAGCCTTGTGCACTAGGCCACTCAGTTTACAGGAATAGGAGATGAATGACTCCCAGGGAGGCATCACAGTGTCTGAGGGCTGATGGGGGTGTGGGAGTCCCCTGATGTAGCTAACTGGTACGTTTTGTTGTCTTGCTCAGGGAGCCTCTCAGCTGCTTTCTCAAGGGCGTATGTTCTTCTTTACTTCTGCTCAGTAAAAGGGGAAGACAGTGGAGGGACTGGTGGGGTGCAGGAGCTTCTGTTGGTTACAATATTAATCATTCCTGATAGCTATCCCAGAGCAGTTTCTAATCCATGCAGTCTTAGCGCTGAACTCCTTGCAGATCTCTCTTACATCAATAACATTTTTTCCAGATTGCTATTGTTTATGATTTTTTTCTGGCTATTATTTTTCCTCATAGTTGGCTCAGTACATTTCCTTTCTTTAGGAATTCTTCAGACGTTTTTATATTTTTTTCTTATTTCTTGAGGTTTTCTTTTTGAAAAATTTATTTTTCTGTCATTACATGGGAAGTAAGATAGAAATGATTTGCTCAATCAGGGTGATACATCACATTAATAGAATGAAAGAAACGAATGTTAGGTCTAAATTTTAGACCTAGATATTCCTTGTCTTGTACTTACATGTTTGACTTTTGTGATCCCAATTGTAGGACATCATTTTTATTCATGTGACATTCTGTCAGAGTATTTATAGTTCAGTTTTCTGACATAATTGATATGATTATTTTGAATCTTGAGGTGGTTATGCAACATATTCCTTTGTTCCTATGCTTAGTGATGTATAGATTTCAAAAGTATGACTTGGGCTTTGTTGGAGTCAAGAGAAAATTACTAGTGGGAGACATCTAGGGAAAGCACTGTGGTACTTCACCAAAGACCCATGTTAGCTGGTATGAGACACGGAACCCTCTCTAGAGAAACTCATTCAGGATGGCAATGAAAACAGGACTCACTTTGCTTTCAAGACTACATATTAGAGCAAACAAATAATAATAAATGTTTATTGAGTTGTTAAGTGCCCAGCACTTTTTAATATGTGCTAACTCACATCCTCATAGTATACCTTTGTGTAGGTGTTATAATTAATGATTATACCGAATTTACAGGTAAAGAACCTGAAGTATAGATTTGTTAAATAATTGGTAGAATTGGGGTTTGACCCCAAGAAGTTTGATTTTAGACTTTGTATCCTTTTTTGTTTGTTTGTTAGAGGGTGTTTTAAAGTTTATCTATTTTATTATTTTATTTTTAATTGAAGTATAGTTGACATACAATAATATATTAGCTTGAGGTGTACAATATAGTGATTTGACAGTTTTATAGATTACACACATATAAATTATTAGAAAACATTCTTAACTAATATGTACCATTGTATATTTGCAATAGAATATTTGGAAGGTGTTTTTTTTCTTTTGAGAAATATAGTCAAGATATTCTTTGGGAATGAAACCCATTTTGTATTCAAGTGCGGTGATTTCATTAAATCTCCAGATAATTTAAACTAAAAACTATTGTGGAAAAAAAAAAAAAATGACTGTTTGGAAGAAGACATGCCCCCAAAGCCCAGATTGTACCTATATACATTTTGAGAATGAAACTATTTTTTGAATGAATACTTTGAAGCCTTTTTTAAAGTTTCACTTAAACTTGATTTTTGTTTATTTTTTCTAGCACATTATTTACTTTGGATCTCAATTGACATGCCTTAAATTTTGCTTGGTACCTAGCTAGTCAGGTGTTCTGAGAGAGGTGGTATCTTGGGACAGAAGTCTCATCAGCCATAGAGCGTCTGCAGCAGTTTTTTAAAGGTAATATATCATTTGAACCAGGCTGTTCCCAGTGCAGTTGTTCAGGGATTATGTTTTATAATCCAACCGTTTTCTGTTGACACTATTTAATATGCTGACCTGTTCTGGAAACCACATTAACTCTTTCAGGAGACTAGATACTGTGTAATGTTCTGAAACAGCAGATTCCTAAGTAAGTCCTCTTGAACCCTGAAGGAGTGATTTTTATTTCCAGATGTGCCCTGTTTCTGAGAAATAGGTTTAGATCCACAGAGAATTGATTCAATGAATGTTAATTGATGATGATGACAATGATGAGATGATGATGATGAAAATGGTACCAGAGCTATAAATCTATCATCTCTGAAACCAGTATAAATGTTATTTTCATTCCTGACCCCACAAAAATATGTCTTAAATATTTGACTGAATCTGATCAAATGTAAATTGTGTATTTTAATTAATTTTAATACATTTATTTTTCTTTTCTTCTATTACTTTTGAATGCTTATTAGTATGCAATGACATTAGTAAGCTAAGTTTTTTTTTTTTTTTTTTTTTTTTGTAAGCTAAGTTTTAATGTTGTAACTATGTTGTTACATTCTAGCTGGAATAAAGAATCTGCTATTTTCTAAGGAAAACAAGGCATACGTTTATAAAAAATTAGAAAATGCACATAGGGTAAAAGGAAAAAAATACCTCTAACACTACCAGACATAAGTACTGTTAGAATTTTGTATATGTCATTGCAGTATTTCTATGTCAATGACTGTCTTATTTTTATATTTTACAAAACATGGGATCACATTAGTTTTTAATAATAGCAGTTAAGGTTTTTAACAGGTTAAGGAATCTCTCTTCTGCATCAATAGATGCCACATTGTTTTTAACTAAGGTATATATGTTATTGCCATAATTTAACTATTGCTTTATCAGTGGGCATTTCATTTCTTCTATTTTTTTTTGCTTTTGTCACAATAAATAACATGCATATTTCCAAGAAGGAACATTATTAGTTCAAACAGTTTGCAAAAGTTTAAAGTTTTGCAAAATTGCCTTATAGAAGAGTTATTCAGTTTACACTTTTGACCACAGTATATGAGTAATATTTTAACTGAATTCTAAAATTTCTAGTACTCATCTAAAAAAAATAACTATATCTAAGACATCACAAAAAGACCAGAATATGGGACGAAATGAATTTCCTGACATTTGTTATACTTACAATGACCAGGCTTGTCATCATGGGTTTGCAGTAATTCTCTAATCACAGATTCCAGAAGCCAACAGGAAACAAACCCAAGAAAGGAATGATTATTTCTTTCTCTTCAGTGCAACAACAAAAATACTTTCATGGTGAGGAAAAGACTTTACATAGCATTATTTTCCATTTTCTTACATTTGACAAGCGTTGTTGACAATATAATAATAATACTATGTATTGGTCTTTTACTATATGCCAGATACTATTCTAAGTGCATTACATATTTGATCTCACATCCAAATGATAATTTGATATGAGTTAACGGAAACATCCAGCTCATGTTTTTAATTAAGTAGACCAAAAGAATAAAACATAAGTAGTCTGCTTTGCAAGGATTGGCCAAACCATTGGCTCTTACTTGCCAGAGATGTTGGCTCTGCCTTTTGGATAGCATGATCACCCCTTGACCGTGAACCAGTACTTTTACTCTTGTGTCTATCTTCCAGTTCCTCGACTTATTTGGTACTAAATATTTTCAGTTTATTATCACATAGATATGACCTTGTGCCTCTTATTAGTAATATAAAATCTAAGCACACATTTTATATTTTAGGTACAGCACATTTTCTTTATCCACTCATCCATCAATGAATACTTAGGTTGTTTTCATGTTTTGGTTATTGAAAATAATGCTACAATGAACATGGAGGTGTGGATATCTTTTTGAGTTCGTGTTTTCATTTTTTTAATAGTGGCTGCACCACGTTGCATTCCCACTGACAATGCCCAAGGCTTCCTTTTTTTTTTTGCCAGCATTTGTTATTTATCTTTTTGACTATAGTCATTTCACCAGATGTGAGGTGATACCATGGTTTTGATTTTCATTTCCCTAATGTTTTGTGATGTTGAATATCTTTTTATGTGTCTGTTGGTGATCTGCATATCTTCTTTGGAAACTATTTACATCATCTTCTTATTTTTTAATCAGATTTTTTGCTTTTGAGTTATATAAGTCTTGGATATAATGGATATTAAACCATTATCAGATACATGATTTGCAAATATTTTCTCCCATTCATTAGATTGCTTTTTCCATTTTGTTGATAGTCTCCTTCACTGTGCAGAAGCTTTTTAGTTTGGTGTAGTCCCATTTCTGTTTTAAATTTTTTTTCTTTTGTTGTTTTTGCTTTGATGTCAAAACCAAAAAATCATTCCAAGATTCAGGGAGTTTAGTGCCTATATTTCTTTCTAGGACTTTTTTGGCTTCACATCTTACATTCAAGTCTTTAATCCATTTTGAGTTTATTTTTGTGTATGGTGGAAGATGGTGGTCTAGTTTCATTCTTTTGCACATGGCTATCCAGTTGACCGAATACTATTTATCGAAGAGACTGTTCTTTCCGGATTGTATATTCTTGGCTTCTTTGATACATTAATTGATAATGTATGCCTGGGTTGATTTCTGTGTTCTCTATTCTGTTCCATTGATCTATGTGTCTACTTATATGCTGATACTATACTGTTTTATACTATAACTTTTTAATGTAGTTTGAAGTCAAGGTTTGTGATGCCTCTAGCTTTGTTCTCCTTTCTTAAGATGGTTTTAGCTATTTGGAGTCTTTTGTGGTCCTTGCATTCAATTCTTTAAACCAGTTTCTCAATTTTTAAAATAAATGAAGAAAACCATAATGCTATGTAACTTTAAAGATTAAATTGAAGAAGAAAAACAATATGACCATATAAAAGCCATGTAGGCTACCAGCTACACTAAAGGCTTCCATCCTAACTACACTCCTATTCTCTATTCTTATTCAACCAAATTCATTTTTGCTTAGATTATCTTTATAAAAAATAAAACAATCCATACTGTCTACTTTTTAAAACTTTTCATCAGCTTTTCCTAAGCCCTTGGAATAAATGTAAACTACCTGAGAAAGAAATCACATGAGACCTGGATCCTGTTTGCACTCTGATCTCCCCTGGCAGTATCCTTGCATTCTCTTACTATCTGCTCCAGGGATAATAAACCTTTCTGTTTCCTATGATGGCAAACTTGTTTCTCTCTCGAAGTCTTTTCGCTAGACATTGTTATTGCCTGGAATATTCATGTCTCTGATCTTTTCTGAACATCTGCTTAAATCTCACCTAAACAAAAAAGACTTTTTCTGACTACCAGTCTATGAAAACTATGCAACAAGCATAAATCACCATAGTATTTTAATTATCTAAATAATTCTTTCCACTAGATAATGTTTTTCATTTTTGTTAAATCTATTTGTTCTATTTCATTAATTATTTTTACTGATTCTAAACCCAAAGTCTTAAAATATTTTTATATTTTTGAAATCAGAATATGTCTTACAATAACATGTATTTAAAAATTGAATGGTGTTACTTTTTAGGCATACTATAATAAATATTATAATAAATAAAAATTATTTCCATTATTTTCCATGAAATCCCATAATTTCAAAATAATGGAAATTCCATAGACAGAGGAGCTATAGTACATGGGGTCACAAAAGTCAGGCACAACTTAGCAACTAAAACAAAACATAATAAATGATGGTAAATCTGAAAATAGTTATTTCTTTGACTCAAGGGTTATAATACTTATATAATTGTTCATTTATTTTATGACTTGTGTTACTTATGACAATTAAGTAACTGACTACATTAGACTGCAAATTCTACTAAATCAAGTATCTTGTCTGGCTAGTTATATCAGCAGAGCCTAAAGTAATGCCTATACTGAAGATTTTTTGGTTAACAACAGCAAGCCAGTATTTAACAGGAAGCCATTGAAATAGTCTGTTTAAATTTAGTTATTAGATAAGAAGATCTAAAACTACCTTATATATAAAAAATTTTAGGAAATGTGACTTTTTGAAAATAAACTTAAATATTAGAAAGCCAAATTGATTTGTGGAACATGACTACCTTTCTAGAAAAGAGAAAAAATATTGTTAGTATTATCTCTAATTAGAAGATTAAATATAATTGTTTAGTACATAAAACATATGCTCAAATAAAAAACTTAGGAAACATTGACATGAATTGCTGGAAAACATAACGTTAACGTAATTAGTTAAAAAACATAAAGGTTAACTAAAACTATTGTACGACAGCAATAAAAACAGAAATCCTAAGAAGTAATTGAATAACAAATGAAGTGAAATGTGATTTTACTAAATGGGGCAAAAGAAAATTCAGCATGGCCAAAATATCATTTTTCTCTGAATTATTCAATAAGATGAACACAAGTGTAATAAAAATCAGTATTCTTTTAGTGTAGCAAATTCACATACAAACAGGAAAACAGAATGGAAAGTTCAGAGACAAGTCCAAGTCTATAGAAAACATTTTTAAATATAAATTTTCCCTCTTTCTGCTTTTTGTGGTTTTAATTAACCACTTAATTTGATTATATTTTAGCTTCTTTCTTAACTTTTCAGTTATACCTCTTTAAAAATATTTTAGTTGTTTCCTTAGAGTTTGCAATATTTATTTTTATCTAATCCCAATGTAAAGAAACCCTACTACTTCACATGTAATGCCTTATTACAGTATTCTGATTTCTCATCCACCCGCCTCTCTTGTGACATTGCTGTCATTTATTTCACTTCTTTGTATGTTATAATCACCTGGTAAACTACTATCACTACTGTTTTAAACAAATCATTATCTTTTAAATTAATTAAGAATATGAAAACTAAAAAGTTGTATTTTACCTTCACCTAGTCCTTATTTAGTGCTTTTCTTTCTTTATGTATATCCACAACCCTGAACTATTTTAATTTCCTTCTGACTGGAAAACTTAACATTTCTTACTGGATAGGACTGTTGGCAACGGATTTCCTCAGTTTTTGTTTGTCCAAGAAAGTCTCTGTTTTTCCTTCACTTTTGAAGAATAATTACACTAGATGTAGACTTCTTATGTTGTGGCACTTTTATTTCAACATTTTAAATATTTCATTACATTCTCTTCTTGTTTGCTTGTTTTCTGGTGGGAAGTTTGCTGTATTTCTTTTCCTTTTTCCTCCAGAGATAAGTTTTTTGTTTTGCTTTGTTTTACCCCATCTATACTTTTTTTCCAAGATTTTCTCTGTTTCTAGTTTTCTGAAGCTTGAAAGTGATCTGCCTTGGTATGGCTATTTTGTAATTTAACCTGCTTGGTATTCTCTATGCTGCTTGATTGTATTTGCTGTTCTGTATCTATCATAAATTGTGGAATATTTCTGGCTAGTATTTCTTTTGCACCATTGTCTATGTTCCTTCTAGCATTCCAACTACATACATGTTGCATTTTGTGATATTGTCTCACATTTGTTGGATATTCTGTTTTGGCTTCGTTGTTCAGTCGCTAAGTCATATCTGACTCTTTGTGACCCCATGGACTGAAGGCTTTGAGTTTCAGTGTGAGTAGCTTCTATTTAACGGAGAAGGCAATGGCACCCCACTCCAGTCCTCTTGCCTGGAAAATCCCATGGACAGAAGAGCCTGGTAAACTGCAGTCCATGGGGTCACTAAGAGTCCAGCACGACTGAGCGACTTCACTTTCGTTTTTCACTTTCATGCATTGGAGAAGGAAATGGCAACCCACTCCAGTGTTCTTGCCTGGAGAATCCCAGGGACAGAGGAGCCTGGTGGGCTGCCTTCTATGGGGTCGCACAGAGTCGGACACGACTGAAGTGACTCAGCAGCAGCAGCCCCTTCTATTTAAATATTTTGAAGTTCACAGATTCTTTTTGTGCCTAGCTGAATCTACTAATACACTTAAGGCATTCTTTATTTCTATTATTTTGTTTGTGATTTCTAGACTTTGATTTCATTCTTAGAGTTTTCGTCTCTTTGCTAATGTTGCCCTGTATTTTTGAATACAGTCTATTTTTTACTTTAGGACCCTTACCATATTAATCTCAGTTACGATAAACCCAAATATGTATCATATCCAAGTCTGACTCTTATATTGCTTAGTCTCTTCAGATTGTGTGTTTTCCTGGCATGCTTTGTAATTTTTGTTATTGTTGTTGCTGAAAGCCAGACATGTTGTGTCTGGAACTAAGATAAATGAGCTTTTACTGTAAGGGTTTACATTAATCAGGCTAGGAGTTTGACTGTGTTTCTAATTATTGTAGCTATAGGTATAAAGGCATCACATTCTTCCTGCATTCTTGGTTTTCTCTCCCTTCTTGATTTTGGGTTTCAGTACATAACTCCTTCTCAAAGAAATTCTGGGTCATGGACCTTCCAACTGTAATCCACCTTTCCTGTACCAGAGGCCTCTTAAAGATATAGAAGAAGAGGAGAGTTCTATTTTCCAGATAAATTCTAGTCTTTTAGTTGGCGAACTCCCTGGATTGTGACCTTCACAAGTGGTATACCTTTTATTCCCCTTTTTCCCTCCTCCCTTCCCTGACTGCAGGTTTCCCAATCTGTGCTTTGAAGCTTTGAGCCTTGTTAACCATAGTTATAGCCTTGTTTTTGTTTCTTTGTCTCTGCATAGATGAGAGAAAGACTAGAGATGGCTGGAGTGACTAGTAGTTTTCTTCTCCCAGTTGGAATAAGTTTTCAGAATTGAGACTGGGCAAAAAGTTCTTTCACCTGGAAAATAGGCTTTTTCATAGATGAGGCTGTGGCATGTTTCACAATTGTTACTGTTCTGTCTTCCCTGCCAGCTATGAGATCTTTTGCACATCCACGTGGTGAGAATCTGATAAGGATCCTTGAAAGACACCCTATGAATGTGGGGATAGAGGAGCTAATACCATGGTTCGATGAGTTTCTCCCTTTCAAGCTAGTCCATGTTCAGCCTCCAACCATTTTTCAAAATTAAATTCAAGTGTTCCTACCAGTTCATGGCTCAAGCAGTTTCTGCTTTAGGCTAGTATATCTTGGTTGTTGTAAACTCTGAAATGTGACTCTCCAGGTTTTGGGTGATAGTTTGCTCTACAAATTCAGCACCTTTGATTGGTCCAAGGAAGTCATTGACTTGCAGTTTAATCAGCTTTTTCTAGTTATAAAGATGGGAAGTGACAACATACTAGCTATATACACACTGGGGCTGAAACAGTATACATTAATTTTTGAATTTTAAATTAGAGAAGAGAAAGTTTATTAAGCTCATTAAGATATTTATTCGAAATAAAACCTTTATGGCCCTTCCTCACATATAACACCCAAACAAATTACAAATAAAGATTTCAGTATACAAAATGTGGTCACTAAGTACTGCAAATAAATTTAATATGATAAAAACATGTTAACACTTACAGTATAACTGGGGTAAGCTTTTCTAAATGCATCACCAAATCCTGACAAAGGCTGAAACCATACATGATTAGATTCACAGACTTGACTACATATATAAAGGACTTTCCCACTCTACATCAAACTGAAAACAAACAAGAAAATAATTCTATGTTAAACAAATACTGAAGAAAAATATTTAAGCTAATATATAGTGGAATTCTTGCTACCATCATCTGATAAAGGAAAACACTGTACAAATAAATTACAGAGTTATTTGTGTAACATTCTGGGTAAAAGGAAAGTTCAAATGACCCAGAACCATTTGAATGGTTTAAAAAGAAATGAAAATTTTATCATTTTTCATCTATCAGGATGACAATGGTGACAATTTCTAAAAATAATTATTGTTAGGGCTTTAATACTTGACCTGGAAAAATGCTCTTGATTCTTTTTTTTATGTGTGGAAAATATATCCAGGAGATAATGAAAATGGAAACTGTGCTTATCTCTAATTGATAAAATTACATGTCATTACATAACATTATTTCTACTTCTAATAATAAGTATTGAATGCTTTCTGTGGTAGAGATGCCTATAATTATATCCCTCACCCTAAGATCTGTCCAATTCAGAGGCCTTGAAGAAGGGATTTGAGGTTCTTACAAGTGGTTATGGACCCACTGCCAGAAATGATTAGAAGAGGGCTGGTCAGATGATCTCAGTGGAGTCAAATAGATTTGTTTTGGTCTTTTGATGATTTCATTTTAGACCTTCTGAAATAGGAATCAAGTAGAGCTCTAAGATTGTTTCTCTGGAGGAGGGCATGGCAACCCACTCCAGTATTCAAGCCTGGAGAATCCCATGGACAAACGAACCTGTTGGGCTACAGTCCAGGGGGTTGCAAAGTCGGACACAACTGAGTGACTTAGCATACACACACACATAAGATTATTTAAAGACTGAAGCTATTGTATTGGATAGCTATAATGAATTACATGTAATCAAGTGGGTGAGCCAAGGAAGAAGTGGTTAGTAGTTAAAATCAAGAGGTACTAGCTTGCAGGGTATAAAAGAAAGAGCAGCCCAGGAGGAGAAAGAACAGGGACAAGAGAAGGAACAAGAGTTGTTTTATGCAACTTGCAATTTTCCAGTGCATTTCTCAAGTGGCACAGCTCTATTTCTGTCGTTAGAATCTAAGTTCTTTCATTAATCTCTTCTTTTTCTTCTGGCATGGTTTTATCTGGATTTCTATAACCTGCAAATAAATGATTACAAGACACTTGTGAAATAAGAAAAAGAAAGCACTTTAAAAAACATGTGTTCTCTTTGACCCAGCAATTGTATATAAAGGAATTTATCCTAAGGAAAGAATTATCAATATGTACACAATAGAACATTTATCCAGCAATGTAATCAGAATGCTGTTTGTGAACATGAAATCTGAAAATATCCTCTCTATCCTTTGTGGGCTTTATGAACTAAAGAATATGGTTCTATTTGGTAGAGCACCTATGATCATGGGAACAGAAGACACTAACTATTAAGTGTTACAACTGTGTCAAGGCTACCTTTTATAGTTTTATTTTGTTTTCTCTCTCTCTCTCTCTCTCTTTTATTTTCTTACAATTTTATTAAACATGTTCTATGTTAGTGTTTGTAACAAAAACAAGAAAGTATGTTGTGTGTTGTTTTTAAAAAAGATAAAAGTGGTTTTCTCTGACTCAAAGGAGCTATCAGACCTCATCTCTGATCTTTTCTTGTTAGCGGAGCTTTGTCTTATCTGAATTTGCCCCCTTTATTCTGTTCCCCTTCACCTGTCTCAGGTAGTCAAAAAATCTTAGATTCTTAATTCTTCACGCCTAACACTTTGTAGAGCCCTAACTAGTGTATCTTTCAAACATGAATTTGTTTCATTTCCTACTCTCTGCATTCATTGTAGTCACTGCCTGAGTTTAGATTCTCATGATTTCTCCTTTTCTTCGGTGATCTTCCTCCCTCTGTGTCCTCAACCATCTGCTGATTAAATGGCTAAAACACAAATCTGTTCTCATTACTGCTGCTTAAAATGTTTCACTGAATCCCCACGACCTAATCAGATGTTGGCAATGCTTGTTCATAAAGGCTCAGATAGTAATATTTTAGGCTTTTCAGGTCACTGTCAAACTACTTGAAAGCAGCTAAAGACAATAGGTAAATGAACAAGTGTGTCTCTGTGCCCATAAACCTTTATTAGAAAAATAAATAGGTAGTGGGCCAGATTTAGCCACCAACCACAGTTTACTGACTCCAGTTCAAAAGAATAAAGTCCAATCTTGATTGTATTTACTTTTTCATATCACATTCTAGTCTCTAGTCCTCAGTTTCTCCACTTTAGACTCTTAGGTCCTCATTCATTTGCATTGATTTACACTTCTATGCAATGGAAAATAAAAACAATAAAACAGTATTATTTCCTCTTCTTGAAAGAACTCTTCTTTCCTGACCCCTTGACAGAGGCTTATTTATCTTTCAATACCAAGATTTTACAATGGCTTTGCTGAGAAAAATTTCCCTGATCACTCACATTCTTCTTGACCATTTTACCGTATAAACTTTACTTATTGTGCTTGTCACACTGTACAACAATTACCTCCTTTTAGGCCATCTATCTCTCTTTCTAGACTATAAGCTACTTAAACACAAGATCCTGATAGCAACCCCTTAACAAATCTTTGGAGAGTCCAGTAGAATTGCATGTGAGAGTGGGGCTTTGGAAAACATCCTTCGTGAGCATTGGTGGCTGAGTGGTGCAGACTGAATACTTGAGCGGAAACAGAAGGCTTGTTAAACAAACAGCTTTCAGGAGAGCCTGTGTAATTAGATCTACAGACCAGAGAGAGCTTTAAGCACAGAGTCACAGGAACCATACATTGATATTCAGGGAAGAGGGTCATAGAAGGAGACCCTGCACTCTCCAAGCATTCCAGTTATGAGGACTAAGAAAGCTTACATATTTTTTTGTTAAAGTGCTTTTTGCTTTCCTTTCTGATTTACATGGGGAAGGGGTTGTGAAGAAGTTAGAAATATGAAGAAAGAAAGGATTAGTTTTATTCTTGCTTTTGATTTCTATCTTATGCTTTATGTTTTGTGACAGTGCATACTTGAGGTTATTTTTGCTAATAAAATAGCAAAATAGACTCTGCTGAATAGATGTTAGTGATCCTGAGTCATCAATAGAGTCCTGCCAACTGTTAGATTTAGCAAATATTGCCTCAAATTGCTAACACACCATTTTTAATGTCTTCAAAATTAAAGGAAATAAGAGAATTTTTGCAAATATGTTAATACAGGGAATAAATTTATGAGATGAAAGATGAACATACATTGCCATGAAAATATCTGCCATTTTACTGCATCTTTACGTTTTTCACATGCTTCCTGGGTATAGGACTCTTGTTTCTTTTTCCAGGTTTTTGTGTTATTTTTCACTTTAGATAACCTCAGTTTTAAGAGACTTTGATGATATGGCAATAATCAAGGCAGAAACCCAAACTGAAAGCCCACTTTAACTATCTGTGTAACCATTTTCAATCCCCACTATGTTTAACTCCATTTGGAGCATCTAAATTGAACAATGACAAGGTTAGTGAAATAGACATTTGAGTGGAAGACTGTTAAAGAATCAAAGATATGATAGAGCACATTATATGGAACTATCAATTTCTTTCACACCAGGGGAAAAGATTGACATATTCCATTTAATCAGGATCTACAGGTAAAATATTAACCTGGATAGATCTCTCTTTTTCCCTTTCTTGCACACAAACATATTCAACATTTCTAAACAACTCCTTGAAACTGTAGTGTGCACTGGGAAAATGGTGTGTGCCCAATTAAAAGATAAAGCATGAGCCTGAGGTTTATTATTATTATTTTTTTTGATTGGCAAGTCTAGCATAGCCCTGGGACATGATAACAGATAATATATTTTTAGGTGAATGAATCTGTTTTACATTTCAGTCATTTTCGGCATCGGATCCTGCTTTTGATCTATGTCAATGAACTCGACCTAGATTGCTGTAAGATTGTTGACTTCATGATGTTCGATTTGATCTAGCCATTAAGTGCTATTTAGACTTTTTTGAAAAATGATTCAGCCCTGATTCTGACTTTTATGCTGATAATGATGCAGTTCCTTTCAATGACAGAGATTTTACAAAAGAATTTCAATCAGGTGTTATGCTGATTCAAGTGGGTTGAATTATGGAAAAGACTCACCTTTGGTGATTTAATCAGGACAAGAGGCGCAAAGAAGTATGACTTGATACAGGTTGCAGATTAGGCCCCAGCAGTCAGGTAAAGAGGAGGAGTAAGAAGAAGGGAAGCTGGCAAGTAGGTGACATGTCTCTTAACATGATCTGAGACAAGTTAAATATCTTATATCTGATTATGCAGTGAGAGATTTCAGATTAGAAGAAATAGAATTGTTTTTAATTGTACTGAGTACTGGGTATTGGGCTTCCCTTGTGGCTCTGCTGGTAAAGAATCTGCCTGCATGCAGGAGACCTGGGTTCAATCCCTGGGTTGGAAAGATCCCCTGGAGAAGGGAAAGGCTACCCACTCCAGTATTCTGGCCTGGAGAATTCCATGGACTATATAGTCCATGGGATTGCAGAGTTGGACACACCTGAGTGACTTTCACTAATAACTGGGTATTAGTTCATAATGGTTACCTTTTTTTAAAAAAATTTCCCAACTATTCATCTCCTAAGCTGACATACTATTCTTATGCTAATTTGCTTTCATACTTTTGAATTTACTGATCTTGAATTTATTTTCTTTACATTTTCTGTAAGTACTTTCATTAAAATATCAAGTTTATTATTTGAAAAGAGAAAATACAAGACTATATATAATGAAGCATAGAATTTTCTGCCACTTTCACTGCATTTCTGAAAGCTTGAGTTTGATGTATCTCTCACCATTTTGGTCCTTGTTCACCCAAACTTATGTAAGGTCTGTTTGCAGGGCTATTTTTTTAATATGCTAGTACCATAATTGTTCATGGATGTTCCCCCTTCTAAGGATATTCTTTTAAAATATTTATATGTTTAAGAGTTAAGCATTTAAAAATCCATAAACTTAAAAAGATATAATGAGTACTCATCATACTGTATTAACACACTTTAATATTTTGCCTATTTTCTTTTGTGTTACAAAGATCAGGTTCCTTGTCCCTCATTCATTCCTCTCCCTCCTCAGAGGCAACCATTTTCATGTTTTTTGGGGTGTGATCTCCCACTATAATTCTTACATTTTTATGTTCAGAAATGAAATTTACATAAAGTCTAACATACTGTAGATATTCTTTGATTTGTTTTTCATTTTAAGTCTCTCTTGTTACGGATAGTACTACCACATGATTCTCTCTTTTGAATATTTCATAATGTATTATCCATTCTTATTTTAATGGATTGTAAGATTGCTGTTGTGTTGTTTCACTGCTTCTATGAGCCTCACTATATCTGTTGACCGCTACATATGCATGAGCTTCTAAAGAACCTTCTTACACAATGTATGTCCACTGTCAAGCAGCATCAGGGTCACTTGGAAACTTGTCAGAAATTCAGACTCTCAAATTTCATCCAAGACTGACTGAATCAGAATGTGCATTTAACAAAGCTGTCAGTGACTTTTGTGCAAATTAAAATTTGAAAAGCATTGCCTAAGAAAGAGGTACTGGAAAGTGAAATCACGAAGTCATTGGAACTAAATGCTCAAACATTTTTCCTAAATGGTTACTACCGTATATAGTCCCTACATTCGGTGTATGAGAGTTGGTGATTCCTTGCACAGGAGTCAACATTTGATGCAAGCAGAATTTTTAAAATTTTGCCATTTTGGTTTATGTGAAATATTATTTCATTGCAACTCTTAATTTTCACTTTCCTGATTTCTAATAAGATCACTTAGCAATTACTCCTGCTTTCTCCTATATCTTCAAATTTCCCTCTCTCTACAACAAATATAAATGCACTTTAATTTTTTCTACCTATACCTCTTCACTTTATTCTCCCAGCTATGGATTTATTTCTCTCATTCTCTTTTTAATACTAAACCTCTTTCAAAAAGAAGTCCATATCTACTGTTTCAGAAAGCCTTCGACTGTGTGGATCACAACAAACTGTGGAAAATTCTGAAAGAGATGGGAATACCAGACCACCTGACCTGCCTCCTGAGAAATCTGTATGCAGGTCAAGAAGCAACAATTAGAACTGGACATGGAACAACAGACTGGTTCCAAATCAGGAAAGGAGTATGTCAAAGCTGTATATTGTCACCCTGTTTATTTAATTTGTATGCAAAGTTCATCATGCAAAATGGGATGAAAAACAAGCTGGAATCAAGATTGCAGGGAGAGACATACCAATAACCTCAGATATGCAGATGACACCACCCTTATGGCAGAAAGTGAAGACGAACTAAAGAGCCTCTTGATGAAAGTGAAAGAGGAGAGTGAAAAAGTTGGCTTAAAGCTCAACATTCAGAAAACTAAGATTATGACATCCGGTCCCATCGCTTCATGGCAAATAGATGGGGAAACAATGAAAATAATGAGAGACTTTATTTTGGGGGGCTTCAAAATCACTGCAGATGGTAACTGCAGACATGAAATTAAAAGACAGTTGTTCCTCGGAAGACGAGCTATGAGCAACCTGGACAGTATATTAAAAAGCAGACATTACCCTTCTGACAAAGGTTGTCTAGTCAAAGCTATGTTTTTTCCAGTAGTCACGTAGGGATGTGAGAGTTGGACTGTGAAGAAAGCTGACCGCCAAAGAATTGATGCTTTTGAACTGCATTGCTGGAGAACACTCTTGAGAGTCCCTTGAACTGCTAGGAGATCCAACCAGTCAATCCTAAAGGAGATCAGTCCTGGGTGTTCATTGGAAGGACTGATGTTGAAGCTGAAACTCCAATAGTTTGGCCACCTGATGTGAAGAACCGACTCACTGGGGATGACCCTTATGCTGGGAAGGACTGAGGGCAGGAGGAGAAGGGGATGACAGAGGGTGAGATCGTTGAAGGACATCAATGACTTGATGGACATGAGTTTGAGTAAGCTCTGGGAGTTGGTGATGGACAGGGAAGCCGGGCGTGCTGCAGTCAATGATGTCACAAAGAGTTGGACACGACTGAGTGACTAAATGGAACTGATGGTATTTGATCCCATTTACTTCAAAAAAAGCTCCTCTTTCAAGAATACACATTATTTCCATACTGTTAAATCCAATGATTAATTTTCAGTCCTTAATTTACTTGACATTTCAGTGGCATTTGCCACAGATGACCACTTTTTCCTTCCTGAAGTACTTCTCTTAGCTTTCATGACACTAATCACTCTTGGTTCTTCTGCCTCACTGGCTACTTTTCTTTGAGTTGTTTGTGAATTCTTCCTCAGTTTTCTGTCATTTGGAATGTCATAGGGTTTACTCCTTAATTCTTTCCTCTGTCCACATCGACTTCAGTGACCAGGTTGAATTTCATGATTTTTGAAAGCATCTCTCTGCTCATTGTTTCTTCAGTTGTGCCAGCAGTGTGGTTCTCTCTCTTGAATTGTAGATTTCAGTATCCATTTGCCTATTACCTGCAAAGAAAGTGTTAGTTGCTCAGTCATGTCCGACTCTCTGTGACCCCATAGACTGTAGCTTGTCAGTCTCCTCTCTCCATGGGATTCTCCAGGCAAGAATACTGGAGTGAGTTGCCATTCTCTTCTCCAGGGGATCTTTCCGACTCAGAGATCAAACCCAGGTCTGCATTGCAGGCATATTCTTTACCATCTGAGCAACCAGGGAAGCAAGCTTCTTTAATGTATCTGAACATAATATATTCAACACTTCCTCAAACTCAACTTATAAATATTTTCTGTGGTCCTTTCCATTTTTGCAAATGACCAATCCCTACTTCCAGTAGCTTACATTCAAAATGTATTCACTTCCTATTTTTATCTGACACTCTACATCTAACCCATCAATAAATCCCTTCAGTTGTAATTCCATCATATATACCGATTCCAGTCACTTACCACCTCCACCACGACCCAGCTGATCCATGTCTTCTTAGTCCTGAGCTATCATTTATTTTAGCTCCTAATTATCTCTCTGCTTCTGGACTTGCCTCCTAGTCCAGGAAACTATACTCCCCACTTCAGAGTTCTCCTTTTAAACATAAGACACTGGCCTAAAACACTGCACGGGCTCCTGTCTCACTGCTTATGACCAGTGACTGGCTGATATGGCCCAGTATCACAGTCACATTTGGGGGTGACTGCTAAGAGCAGTCCCAGAGTTCAAGGGGGGATCAATCAAGACTGTGTAGTCACAACACTGGATCAGTTTTTCCCCTCTGCCTGATCCCAACTTCCTTGCTGCCTCATAGAAATATTGCCCAACCTCACACCTCCAGAAATCTTCTCTATGCAATTTTGTGTGCCAGGATCTGTTTGTAAGAAACACAATCCAAGACAGCTACTGAAGTAATGTTTTAAAAATATCACATAAATACCTTACCACATTTAACTGGATACTGTGCCTGCCAGTTAATTCTGACATGGTGACACCTGTCAGTCACCATTTACTTGGCGCATGTGCTGTGAAGTACATTTTAATATATGTTGTAGGTTACAGAATACATAAGAACAAGATTCCTATCTTCATTAACTCATACATTTGAGAGAAATGAGACAAACAGTAAAACACTGAAGAATAAGCATTACAAGGAAACTGTCCAGCATATGTTGCTCCATGTAGCACTGCTATTGCTGCTAAGTCACTTCAGTCGTGTCCGACTCTGTGCGACCCCATAGACGGCAGCCCACCAGGCTCCCTTATCCCTGGGATTCTCCAGGCAAGAACACTGGAGTGGGCTGCCATTTCCTTCTCCAGTGCATGAAAGTGAAAAGTGAAAGTGAAGTCACTCAGTCATGTCCCACTCTTAGCGACCTCATGGACTGCAGTCTACCAGGCTCCTCCGTCCATGGGGTTTTCCAGGCAAGAGTACTGGAGTGGGGTGCCGTTGCCTTCTCTGTCCATGTAGCACTAGTGGTCCCCAAAATGGTGTGTGTGTGTGCGCTAAGATACAGATGCTCAAAGTGAAATACATGACTCATCAATTCAGTTCAGTCACTCAGTCATGTCTGACTCTTCGCGATCCCTTGAACCACAGCATGCCAGGCCTCCCTGTCCATCACCAACTCCTGGAGTCCACCCAAACCCATGTCCATTTAGTTGGTGATGCCATCCAACCATCTTATCCTCTGTTGTCCCGTTCTCCTCCTACCCTCAATCTTTCCCAACATCAGGGTCTTTTCCAGTGAGTCAGCTCTTCACATCAAGTGGCCAAAGTACTGGTGTTTCAGCTTCAACATCAGTCCTTCCAATGAACACCCAAGACTCATCTCCTATAGGATGGACTGGTTGGATCTCCTTGCAGTCCAAGGGACTCTAAAGAGTCTTCTCCAACACTACAGTTCAAAAGCATCAATTTTTCAGTGCTCAGCTTTCTTTATAGTCCAACTCTCACATCCATACATGACCATTGGTAAAACCATAGCCTCGACTAGACAGACCTTTGTTGGCAAAGTAATGTCTCTACCTTTTAATGTGCTAAGTTGGTCATAACTTTCCTTCCAAGGAGAAAGCATCTTTTAATTTCATGGTTGCAATCACCATCTGAAGTGATTTTGGAGCCCAAAAAAATAAAGTCAGCCACTGTTTCCCCATCTATTTACCATGAAGTGATGGGACCAGATGCCATGATCTTAGTTTTCTGAATGTTGAGCTTTAAGCCAACTTTTTCACTCTCCTCTTTCACTTTCATCAAGAGGCTCTTTAGTTTGTCTTCACTTTCTGCCATAAGGGTGGTGTCATCTGGGTATCTGAGGTTATTGATATTTCTCCCGGCAATCTTGATTCCAGCTTGTGCTTCCTCCAGCCCAGCATTTCTCATGATGAACTCTGCATATAAGTTAAATAAGCAGGGTGACAATATAGAGCCTTGACATAGTCCTTTTCCTATTTGGAACCAGTCTGTTGTTCCATGTCCAGTTCTAACTGTTGCTTCCTGACCTGCATACAGATTTCTCAAGAGGCAGGTCAGGTGGTCTGGTATTCCCATCTCTTTCAGAATTTTCCACAGTGTATTGTGATCCACACAGTCAAAGGCTTTGGCATAGTCAATAAAGCAGAAACAGATGTTTTTCTGGAACTCTTGCTTTTTCGATGATCCAGCAAATGTTGGCAATTTGATCTCTGGTTACTCTGCCTTTTCTAAAACCAGCTTGAACATGACTCATGTTTGTCAAAAACTGTTATCTTTCTTGATACAAGAAGTATCAAAATTAACAATGAGCATTAAAATTTTTAAAACAACTTCATAGGATACTTTTATAGTTACTATGTTGAATATTTTTTAAATGGAGCTCTTATTTATAATTTTTAATATTGTACTTTCCTAATTATTTTTGTTATATTTTGCATAATTATTAGTCTGAAATAGGTTATGAATAAAACTTGTATTTCTCAGTTTGTAAAGCACTATAATGGGATGAAAAATGAATAAATATTTGACTTTACTTGGAAAGGAATACTTTAAATAAGGAAATTATTGAAAACTTTGGTATGGAAAACTTTCAATAAGGTTTTAAAATTGGTAAGGAAATTGACTAATAGATAGGAATGTCTTGTGACTATGCTTTATATGCCCCATATATGGAAAATTGTATCAATTGCATGAAATCACAGAGCAAGAGGGATGGAGGGAGGGGCCTACACCTTGATTTCTGTTCATCACAAGTTTGCCAAGGGAATTATTCCCAGTGAAACTCCTATGATCAGTAGGGCAGGTGGATTGCAGTCAGGATTAGGATTAAGTTTGAGCCAAATGGACATCTTGAGGAAGTCCTAGGATCGGGCAAGTATGTAAATTCCTTTTTCACTGGAAAGAGTCAGCCATAGTCTGTGTTGACTCTCTGGGCTCCAATAGGAAGGGTTTAGGCTTCCAGGGAGAGATTTTTTGTGTGTGTTAAACCTAACAAATAAGGGCCTCTGGGCTTTAGAGGCTGCTGAAAATATTTAATCCTGTCAGGTTTACCATCCTTTCATTTTATAAACACACATTCTACAGATCCACATTAACAACTAACCACAAATATCAGTTGACAGGAAAAGCATTTATCACTTGATAAGAGCTAAAATCTAGAACATGCTCTGTGGCCACAGAACTATGGAAGAGCTGGGCAGAACATTCATACATAAAAAATACTGAGGGAATATATACCAAGATATTTGTTGGGAATATTAATATTATGGCTTCAGTAATATGAGTGATGTTTTCTTCTTCCTACTTTTCTGTTTTTCTAAAGTTTGAATAATAAGTATACATTTCTTTAAATATAAATAAATATGTATACATATATGTAATACTTTTAATAGTAAACATATTTCTTTAGACACATGTATTGTGAGTCTGAATAAGAGATAATAAAAATGGGCAATACTTTTTGTGGACATGACAAAGGTAAAGGAGAAAATTTGGATGTTTTCCTATCTTGAACAGAACACATTAGAGGAAAAAGTTTTTAGGAGACAGATATAAAAAAAGAAAAAAAAAAGCATTTAGGAGGTATTGAGTCAAGAATGATTTCATAATTTCAGATTGGTCATTTGAAAAGATAAAAAAATAACAGCTAACTTAAATTGAATAATTGCCAACATTAATTGAGATGTACCATATTATGAATAGTATTTCAATCATTTAGAGTGAATTAGTTCATTTCTTGATGAGTAATGATAGTGGGATGAGAGAATTAAGATAATAAGGCCTGTGTTTTGGGAGACCACCTGGGAGGCTCTCCCCAACAGTTACCAGTATTTCAAACTTACTATGTTTAAAAATCACTGTCACTCACTTTTGGAAGTGTCTATTCTTTTCCCACCTCATTACACATACCTTGGAGTTATTTTTGACCTCTCTTGTTCCCCTTTAAGCATCTAATTCATTTAAGCAGTCTGTTTCACCTTTGTAAGAATCACCTTTGCAGATTACAACTGAAATTTAAAAAGCAATACAGGTACTGTTTCCAGAAACTTTTATATTTGCGAAGGGAAGGATAAAAAATTCACAATGTTGAATTTCTGCTATGGTGGAGCCATTACAGTGAGCATTTTATGTATTTTCTTCCTTTTCTTAATTGTAGATAAGGAGTATTGTAGATTTTACTTTTTTTTTTTTCCCAAAAATGATTACGTCTATGGTTATGTAGATTATTATTTAAGTTGGCCAACATCACCCAGTTCTTAAGTGAAAGATCTAGCAACCACTCTAGGGTATAGATAGTTCCTACTGAATAACATAACCATATTGATATTCTAAGCTGTCTGATAATTGATTACATAGTGATACAATTAGATTCATTGATATGTCTTAAATTACTAATTCAGTAATGCCATAAATCCATTTTCCAAACAAAATTGTAAGCAGTTTTGAAGTTTATTGATCTAGGTTGCCAGATAAAATACAGAACACCCAGTTTAATTTGGATTTCACTTAAGCAATGAATAATTTTTTAGTGATCATCATCTCATTATCATGATTATCATATTTCATACCTATGGAATGGTATTCTGAACATTTTAATTAATTTTTATCATAGCCCTATTAGATAGTTACTGTTACTATGTCTCATGCAATATTTGGGACATATTTGTACGAATAAAACTAACTTTTTCTGAAATTCAGTTAAGGTATGTCCCACATATTGCATACTTTTACTGAAAATTTATCTGAAATACAAATTTGTGTATCCTGTATTTTTATTTGCTAAATTTAGTAGCCTTGTTCTAGGCACTCATATCTAAACTTGTAGATTCAGTTTCAAGCAGGAGGAAGAATTTGGTAATTATCCTTCTCTCTTTGTCATCACCATCATTATGGAATAGCACCCTGGAGTGCTATTCTAAGCATTGTATTTAATCTTTACCATATGAAGTAGTTACCATTAATAGCTCTATTTGATGAGCAAAGTGAGGCAAAATTGTAATCACTTTAAGATAAAAAATTAAAACCAATGATTTAAAAATTTGATGGATCTTACAGCATATTTGGATATTTAGGAGCCAGAAATGTGATTCCCACACCTGGAAGTACACATTTGAGATATCATTCATATATTTCTAAATGTGCTCATAGGAAGACAGTATGACTGTGCTATGAATTTAGCATGCATGAAATTGAGACATTTTTGATCACTGAAAATTTAGGAAAGGCCTTTAGGTAAAACTGTAGTATATATTTATATCCAGCCACATTTTTTTTTTTTTCTTTTAAAAGAAAAAGTTAGCACTTCTCAGTGTAAATAAGCTACCTCTGAAGGCTATTTTTAGCATGCTTAAGACATTTAAATTTAGGGGTTATAATTTGCCATTTTGGATAAAATCACTTCTTGCAGTCTTAAGGTGTCCTCCTCTCCTTTGACTTTATAAACCTGAAAATATCAATCTTGAAAGTTCTGATGATGTTTATAGGATTCAGAAATATTTCACTGTTTTGGTATTATGTTAGTGTATATCTATCTGTGGTTCTAAACTGTTAAAAATTTTCCTGTGAACTGTATATTACAGCATTAATTATTTGACTTTCCATTCTATTTTTCAAGTTTTGGTTTCTGCTTCCTTCCTGAAGTATAATACATTAGTTTATTAACTGTAGTGTTTTCATCTTAAGTTGCTTTCATTTCTCTAGCAATAGAGCTGTTTAGTAGACATTTTAAAGATTAGAATTCTGTTATGCTAGTGTATTTTGTTTACATAGCAAAGAATTTCTTGCAAAAGTTGTTGCTTCTTTTTACTAAAATTTATTTTATTACATTCCCTTAATTTTTTCCTGTGGACATTTTTGTTGTTGTTGCAGGCATGCATTATTGATTTGTTTATGCAAATAAATGGGGTAATAAGCTTAATAGACAGAACTTTGCAAGCAAATTTTCTAGGAGATGTATTTGTTTGCATAATAAATATGGCTGAATAAACAGTTTGACTTTTTCAGGACAGTTGATTTTCAAGACTTCTTTAAGAAGGGCACTCTTCAAGTCCCTTCTTATCTCCGTGACTCTGTGATATGTTATAGAGAAAGCTGTTAAGTGGTTTAGTCTATCTAGTAATACAAACATTGACTAAAGAGCTTTATAGTCTAACACCCACTTGACAAGATGTTCTGCTTTAAGTTGTATGCATAAGGTCCCAAGACAAATTTCATTCCAAGCCAACTCATTCTTAAAGATAATCTAGGTGTAGGAAACCAAGAGTGTCATTTTCCTTTCTGCTTTATTATATCAGTATTCAGTAACTGTTTAATGGAGTAATTAGAGTTCTTGTTAATGAACATTGGAGGATGCCTTCTCTTTCTAGTGATCCCACCTGTTAAATCTGAACTCAAAATATTTTTCTTCTGTAAGAGAGGAAGGTGTTTTCTTCTAATAATTTGGGATGGGAGGGAGCTGTTACTTTGTGACTATTACATTCAAAGGTCTAACAGAAAAATGATAGAGGAGAATAACTTTTCAAATGGAAAATTGCCCTGATTATTTGAGGAGAAAGGTAAAACTGACATTTGGGAAGTACCATTTTATGAGAAATAGATGAATCTGAAGTTAGAAATGAATTTAGTGCTTACTACAATTAAATTGGTAGAATACCAGTTATGCTGATCTCAAATCATAACAATGCTCACAATTTAAAATAATGCTCACAATTTCATATCTTTAGAATGGAATAGAGATGATAAGGAAAATAATGATTTGTTAAGAGCGACATGGTATTATAAAATGGAATATATCTTCCACGGTAGTTAAAATTTTGGGATCTGGGGTTAAACAGAATGAGTTAAAAACTTGATATTCATTTCTTATCAGCAAACTGCCTCAATTTTTTCTAAACCTCAGTTTTCTTTTATTTAAAATGTAGGTAATGACATGTAACTTATAGAGCTAATGCAAGAAAGGGTGCCTTCAATGGATATGTTGTACAATATTTCTGGAAGATTGGTAAGAGAAAATGAAAAAGCTCTGTAAAAAAAAAAAAAAGAAAAAGAAATTCACTAGAACGCTATGTTTTATATGAGTAAAAGCACATATTCATAAAATTGTTAAATCTGGATGAAACTGTAAAGACCTAGAGGGGGAAACGGAAAGTCAGGTCATTGGATTAAAGAAGGGCATTCAGACCACCTGACTGGTGAGACCATCCCTTTCCTCCATTCCAGTCCTTCACACTGGACCTGCAGGAAGCAGGGCTGGACCATGGATTGGAAACCCAGAGCTGCTCTGGGACACGTGAGAAATGCTTGTCTAGAGAGAATTCCTATAGAAAGTCTTAGGAATAGTGAGAGAAGCTGAGCACAGTGAGTGAAGACAACAGGGCTGAGGAATTTAAAAAGAAATCGACAGAAACAAAGCCCTTGTTCTGAAGAGCAGCGTACTTCTGTACTCCACATTCTGAATAGTGGCACCTGGTCAGAAGCCTGCTACCCCTTCAGACTCAGCTTTTCTAAAGACACTATAAACACGCTAAATCAAGAAGTAGAAGCAGGTTAGTTAGTTAAATAGATTAGAACAATAGGTCATATGTGTGGCTTTCCACCTTTGAATTGCTTTTTTATATTTGCAGCATTCTCATTTTTTAATGCCTCATGGTCACCCTCTGAAGAACCGAAGAACCAAATTTCCCAACCTTCCTCACATTCAGGATGCTAAAATAGGGCTTAATTTCCAGCTGGTATTTACACTAACATGAGACATGAATTCAGAAGAGGGGAAAGATCAGGAGACATTCTGTTTGCCAGACGACAAGGGAGAGAGAAAGTTTTTAGAGACAATGGAGGCAGATGTCCCAGAAGCAGCACTGCCAGTGATCCAAGGACTAGGGATTCATATGTAGCTAGGCCAGTGGGACAGTTCAGGAATTGTCCCTCCCTGGATAGCTTTCAGCTGATTCTTTTTTTTTTTTTTTTTTTTTCAGCTGATTCTTGTATCCTCCTGGGGATCAGTTCAGTGCAGTCACTCAGTCATGTCCAACTCTTTGCAACCCCATGGGCTGCAGCGCGCCAGGCTTGCCTGTCCATCACCAACTCCTGGAGCTTGCTCAAACTCATGTCCATTGAGTTGGTGATGCCATCCAACCATCTTATCCTCTGTCATCCCCTTCTCCTCCTGCCTTCAACCTTTCCCAGCATGAGGGTGTTTTCTAATGACTCAGTTCTTCCCATCAGGTGGCCAAAGTATTGGGGATCATGTGTACTAGTGTGAATTCTTAAATTTACTTTCTAAATAAAACCAAGAATCTGTTCTGTTGCTTTCATCAATGAACCCCACATAGTACAGTAATAGACCTCAAAGACACTGGGAAGTGGAACTTGGTTATCAGACCATAGGATGGGACTCTGGTAGGCTGAAACATGAAGTGGCAAATTGGGATCCCAATGTGTGATAAAAACGAGCAGGTTCAGAGCATTCAACATTATCATCCTCTAAATCAATAATTTAAAATATTTATGCATATTTTTGGCCACATTTGTAATTTGTTTTTCACACTGAGTGGTATTTCATTGTATGTTCATACCACAATTACATTATCTTTTCTCTCATTGATATATATTTTGACTGTTCTAGTTATTGATTATCATGGATAAAATGGCAATAAATATACAAGTCTGTTTAAAAAAATATATGATTAGAAAAGAATGCCAGGAATACAGAGAGTGTTGGCAATGTCTAACTGGGAATAAATTAGCAGTGTTAAAACTTTGAAATCTCAATGTAAGGTATAGTGACAAAATCACAGTGTTTCAGTGACCCTTCCTTAATATTATTTGCACAGAAGGAAGTATGTAACAACAACAACAAAAAAAGAATCACAGCCAGTTTATGGTTGATAAAGATCGAGGAGCTGATGACTAGGATGGAAACATCAGGGATGATGCAAATGAATCAGAATAACCGCAGTTCCTAAGCCCAACCTTGCCTCCTTTATCAGCAGAAACAGGCTCTCTTCCTCTGTTTGATGAGACTGTTCTTGACTTGACTGCAAATCCTATGGCATCCTGGTGGGAGGAAGCAGCTCTACTGGAAGAAGCAAATTCTCCTCAGGTGCCGTCCAACCACCCCTCATTGTCTCCAAAATCCAGCACGCCCCAAGGAGCAAATTACTGAGTCAAACTTGGGAAGCGGCTGGGACAGCAGCAGAGAGGCAAATATTTTGCTTATCTTTACTGTCAAAAATCTGTCTGACGTTCGTGGGGACGCTTCTCAGGCTGCTCATTGTCCCTAGGACAGGGGACGAGAAGCATAGCTGCTGGCTGGTGGGGCTGCACAGCATCGAACCCTCAGCAGAGATGGTGTACCCCGTTTAGCTACTCAGGAGGCTGGGAGTGCACCAGCTTCTTCAGCTTGTGCCGCTTCCTAGACCCCAACAGAGGCGGTAAAATGAGTCTGAGGTGCCATTGACGCCTTGGTATAATCTACAGGACAGGTTTTGACAGTGAAGACATGGTAGCATTATTGGCATGAACAAATCAGCTGGGACCCCCCGCTCACTTCCTTCTCTATGATGGCAACCGCCTCCAGTATTCCCGCCTGGAGAATTTCATGGGCAGAGAAGCCTGGCGGGCTACAGTTCATGGGGTTGCAGAGATTCAGACACGACCAAGCAACTAACACACATACACACACACACACACTCACTCACTCACTCACTCACTCACTCACTCACTCACTCACTTTACTACAGTTCATGGGGTTGCAGAGATTCAGACACGACCAAGCAACTAACACACACACACACACTCACTCACTCACTCACTCACTCACTCACTCACTCACTCACTCACTCACTTTACTACAGTTCATGGGGTTGCAAAGATTCGGACACGACCAAGCAACTAACACACACACACACACTCACACACACACACTCACTCACTCACTCACTTTACTACAGTTCATGGGGTTGCAAAGATTCGGACACGACCAAGCAACTAACACACACACACACACACACACACACACACACACACACACACAGATATATTTTACTTTTTCCTCTCCAGTCTAGATACATTTTCCTTCTTTTTCTTGCTTCATTATCCTGGCAGGAACCTCTGGGATTGTGTATAGACTAGAGTAGAAAGGTCAGAGTGGACACCTTAATTTTATTCCTGATTTTTGGGGAAAAGCATTCATGTTTTACCATTAAATTCGATGTTAGCTGTGTGGATTAGTTTTCCTATCTGTTTCTACTAGTTCGTTTATTCCAGTTATGACTCAATTTAGAACAATCTATTTTGTCTTCATTGTGTATATTTTTGTTTCTTTAATGCCTCATAATTTTGCTTGAATACCAGACATTGTGAATTTCACATTTATTGTGTGCTGGACAATTTTAGCTTTGTTCTGAGATAGTTCACTTACACAGAAAGAATAGGATCCTATTTTGTATTGCTTTTCAGCTTTGTTAGCATCTAGTCTAGGGCTGTTTTTTTCCCCTTTCCAAAACAAGCCCCTTCTGAATATCTTACTCAATGCCCAGTGGATTGCACAACTTGCCGGCATTGCTGTTGTTGTTCAGTCGCTCAGTCATGTCTGACTCTTTGTGACCACATGGACTCCAGCACGCCAGGCTTCCCTGTCCTTCACCATCTCCCGGAGTCTGCTCAAACTCATGTCCGTTGAGTCGGTGATGCCATCCAACCATCTCATCCTCTGTTGCCCCCTTCTCCTGCCCTCAATCTTTCCCAGCACTGGGATCTTTTCCAGTAAGTCAGTTCTTTGCATCAGATGGCCAAAGTATTGGAGCTTCAGCATGTGTCTTTCTAATGAATATTCAAGGTTGATTTCCTTTAAAATTGACTGGTTTGACCTCCCTGATGTTCAAGGGACTCTCAAGAGTCTTATTCAGCACCATAATTCGAAAGTATCAATTCTTTGGCACTCAGCCTTCTTTATAATCCAACTCTTACACCCATACGTGACTCCTGGAAAAACCATAGCTTTGACTCTACAGACCTTTGTTGGCAAAGTGATGCCTCTGCTTTTTAATATGCTGTCTAGGTTTGTCATAGCTTTTCTTCCAAGGAGCAAGCATCTTTTAATATCATGGCTGCTGTTACCATCTGCAGTGTTTTTACAGCCCAAGAAAATAAAGTCTGTCACTATTTACATTGTTTCCTTCATCTGTTTGCCATGAAGTGATGCCATGATCTTAGTTTTTTGAACGTTGAATTGTATGCCAGCTCTTTCATTCTCCTCTTTAACCTTTACCCAGAGGCTCTTTAGTTCCTCTTCACTTTCTGCCATTAAGGCGGTCATCTGCATCTCTGAGGTTGTTGATATTTCTCCTGACAATCTTGCATCCAGCTTGTAATTCATCCAGTCCCGCATTTCCTGCATCAGGAAGTGGCTACGTGTATAAGACACACTTAGGGAAGTTCTCTAGAGTTCTGTCTGTGCATTTCTCTCCAGTATTTTGTCCTATAAAGTCTAGCAGTCTTTGCCTTTCAGTCTTCCAGTTAGGTCTCCCCCAACTGTGTGACATTGCTCATCTTCGCTAATAACTCCCTTCCCTGCATTTCAGTCTAGAAACACCCTCCAAGCTAGGACAAGCGCAGGCTTGTTTTTCATCTCTCAGGGATCACTGTCCTTCATTGCTTAATGTCCAGTGTCTTGAAAAATGTTGTTTTATATATTTTGTCCATCTTTCTAATTGATTCAGGAGAGAGAATAAATCTGGAATATTTTACTTCATCTTGGCCAGACACAGGTGTCTTATGCACATTAAAAATTCGGCAATCATAATTGTGTGGATTTCAGGGCCTCGGAGCTCTGGTTTGAGTTTACCACTCAAGCAATGATACTCCTAGGCAAGTTACGGAACTAATCTGTGTCTCAGTTTCCTCATCTGTAAAATGAGATGACAATACCTACTTTATGAGTTTGTTGATCTTTAAATGAGAGTAAGTCAGGGAAAAGGGGCTTTTATTTTACTCTATGCTATTTTCTGGTTTTTAAATTTTTAATGTCAAAAGTTAATGCATATATTAGTATGCAGTTTTAGAATAGAGTAAAAACCTTTATAATCTAGTTTTCTATTTAGTTACTAGCAGTATAGAAGTCTGCCTGTTGAGGCAGCATTCACCTTCTTCTCTAATTCTACAAAGTATGCCATATAAAGCCACCTTTACTGAATTATATAAAAGTGAAGTTCTCAGATGAGCACTACATGAATGTGGATGCTAAAAGTACTTTAAACTTTTCTAATTTCTTCAAAACAAAAAGGGCATGAATAGTGAATGAAAATATGTTTATTTTGAATTATACAAATGTGTAAAGTATATAATAAATCTTTTCTGTAAATTACCCAAATTTAAAAATTTACCAAAATTTTACCAAATTTACCAAAATTTAACCAAATTTTGCCAAATTTACAAAAAAATTACCCAAATTTAAAGTTTCTTTAAAACTTTAAGGCAAATTTTACTCTGCCATAAATTTGTAACAACATTATATTGGGGACCAAAAAAAGCAATCTGAAACATGTACTAATGTCTTATTCAAAACTTTTACATTAAAAATAGTGAATTTACTCAAGAGTAATCCTGTGTTACATTTTTATTTTCTGCTTTCTCAGCTGTTAAGATTGGAATGTTAATAGTGACAAATACAAGGAGGATGTGATAATGACTTGTAAACCTTGAAAATATCTGACAATGAAATGTTATAATAAGAATATTTTTATATTTGAGAAATACAAATTATCCCACTCCTGTTATCGGAAGTCATCCAAAGAGATGTTTTAGCACACATGTGCTTGTTCAGTTGTGAGAGCAAGTCTTCCTTTTGAAGAGAGATTCTTTAGAAATGTAATGACACATGGCGAGCTCCTGTTTTATGTATATATAAAGAAGATCTTTCTGATTACCATACCTATGTTATGGTATTAGATTTTTTTAAAAAGTAATGTCATTTTTATGTTTTTCTTCAAGAGAGAGATTGCCTCTTTCCCACAAGGGAAATAGGTTTATGCTTCTGTTCTTTGAATCTATGTGATATAATATTCAGAAATACTTTAGCATTATTTGGTGAAGTGCAAAATGTCAGGAATGTTTTATTTTTCACCACTTTTCCTGAATATATGTCTGATGAGATCCTTCTGTTTCTTATAAACTGGGAAACAGCACTATAGAGCTTGCTGTGAAAGGATGATAAGCGAGTTACCACAAGCCTATTTGTGCAAAATGATGGCTGCAGTTCCCTGTTAGGAGTTGCTCAGCTGAGAAGATGAAAAAATGGTCAAACAGAAAGTTGCGGATCCTGGAGATAAAAATGCAGTCTTCTGTGTGTCTTGCATGCCTACATTAGCACACCTCGGGATATTTGTAGTAGGAGTTTGGGAGGGTGCCTAAGCAAGAAAACAGTATTGGGCATCAAATGTGTGATCTTTGTGTTGTAGTTGTTCAGTTGCTAAATTGTGTCCGACTCTTTGCAACCCCATGGACTGCAGTATGCCAGACTTCCCTGTCCTTCATTATCTTTGTAATAATTCACTATTAAACCTGATCCATTTTTGTCTTCTAAAATACATCATTTGTAGTTTATTTGTAACAACAAGTGATGTCAGTGTGAAAGGATAGAGTGGCATATGTGACTTGGATCGCTTGATAATGTATAAAAGAACAAAATAATAACCATCTGAGCACCCAGAGCAGCACTGCCTTACACACCAAGCAATCAGTTGTCCTTTTAACAATCTCAGTGGTTTCTCTGGCTCTTTTTTCCTCAGGTTAAATCAGGAAACTTGGTTCTATAAAGGAAAAATAAATATAAGATAGTTATACAATTTAATTTAAAACAAAACCAAAGAGCAGATCTGTGTATTTGTGACTAATGAAACTTCCCAACCATCTAGTGTAGGCAGACAGAGCAACACGGTGCAGAAACACAACGTAAGTTGCCTTCTAAGTTTATGTTTTTGTTTCCCTAAGAAAAATAGGCAGCTAGACAAATGTCCAATTAACCTATGTTATGCTCCAATACTGCTGATGAAGCTTCCTATCTTTTTAAAAAAATAACTATTGCTCTATAAAGAATCCTTTACATGCTCCAGATTTAATGTTATTAATTTGATGGGTAAGTTTGTAGCAAAATGAAATAAGGGCAAGAAAAATCATTTGTACATTAGATCCTGAAGGGATACAGGTTTAATCCCAGGTTCCTAACAAAATTGTAATAGAAATACTGGGCCATACCATAAATTTCTTGTAGAATTCATCATCCAAATAAGATTTTTTTTCTGCTCCATTCCTGTGCTAAATGTCTTAGTTCAGAGAGGGATTGTGTCTACTGTAATAGATTTATAGCACTGTAATATGAACTGATGCTCTCATGATGTCTTTTACCTTTGATTTTAGATTTATGCACTAGCTCCAGTTTTTGAAGCAATTTTTTTTCTTTCCCTCCTATGAGACATATGATCAGTGCTAAACCATCATAGACAACTGGAGACACTGATGATTTCCTGTAATGAACAGGAAAGGGTCCCAGATGCCTGATGAAACACTCATTCTTTCTGAGACAAATAATAGTCACAGGCTAGAGACAAATCTGAGTTTTTCAGCCTCGATCTCTGCTACTGAGATAAAGTAGAAGACATAATGGATCTGTTTTTAATAACCAAAGAGGTAATGAGTCTGTTTCTAATATAATTAGTTCTAGAATAAAGCAAAAGCCAAATAAAATGCCACCTGAAATTGTAATTACAATGAAACCCCTTTCTAGGAGAAGACAGATCATTTAGAAGCAAGCTTTGAACACATTAAAATTTTAAACTGTTCAAATTCTACCAGAGATGTGGACTCTTCAAACCCTTGTGATTGACTTGCAGCCTGGCAGCTTTGAACTCCAAGGTATGCTCCTTTCAGGTGCGGGTTGCAAATTAAAATTGTGGTTTGGGAAATAAGAGGTAGGTTTATAGTAAACAGGTGGCTTCTATTCAAAAGAGAATTGCTGAGGCCTCGTTTATGACCATGCTGATGCTGTGACATATTAAGTGAAGCTTGTCTCTTTTCCATCTGCTGTAGACAACTGCTGGAGGCGGAACCCATTTAGGAGATGGTATACGCCATGCAGCTGCTCCACCATATCTCATAAATAAAGAATCCAATCATGCCTTCATTCTGCTTTATTAGGCCCAATTTGTCAGGACTGGGTCCTTGCTCTTTTAGGCAATTGTCCACAGAGTATGGCTTTTAAAGAATTTGTTTTGGGGATGTGATTTTTTTTAAAGATTAACTCGGGGTTAACAGAGAAATTGTGAGTTGCATTTTGGGTTTATATGTGCTTGATTATACTTTACCTAAATGACTGGACTTGATAAAAAGCCCTTCCCTGGGAAGTGTAATGCTTATTTGTCTCAGAAGAACTCTGCTGACTTGCTTTAATCCCCCCTTGGATGCACTTATCTTAAGAGTTTTTATCTCTAAAAGAAGCAATTTGGTAGAATGCTCTGTTCTCTGCATACATCATTCAACTCATTTACTTATTGCCATGTTACTTTTGTGATTCACAGATAAAAACGAACATTAAAAGAAAGGTACTGTTTACTAGCTTTTGTTTGTTTTTCCCAGTAGGGAGCTCGATAATTCGTCAAACAAGGTAGTACTGAAAAGACAAAAGAACGTATCCCTTTTTGTAGATATCAAACTATTTTGTTTAACTTTTAGTAGCTTGCAAATCCTGGTTTAGTGTTTTGCTCAGAATCAAACGTGTTACTATAATAAGCGTGGCGGTTGAGGAATGTTTTTTCCTGCCTTGGGTCTGGATTGCATTCAAATCATTGTATAGATTAAATGACATTTAGTACTTGTGATTTGTCTGAGAAAAACTTAATGTTAGGAAATTTTGACTTTTGTTGGCAGAACATTCTCACATGTCATGATGTCACTGGCTGATAAAACACATAAAACCACCAAGTCTAATCATGTCTGTAAGTTTCCAATATGTTTGGTAGCAAAAGAATTCCAGTCCGCGTGCACATTCAAAGTTCACAGTGTATAGCAGGCAGAGAAAGGCACATCCATCACCAGGAAAACAATGAGGGACTCATGAAGCATGAGATGCCTAACTTGCTCAGAAATTAAATAGTGTAAGTGATTTTGAGTAGCCTTTTAAGGTCACCCATGAGTCCTTTCTCTGCATTCCCACCATGTATAACTGTCAAGATGCAGTATGTGTTTAGGAAAGATACACATTTTGGTAGCGTAGACAAATGTCTTTGATCCCATCCAGAAATTATGAGTCTGTAAAATGTATTATCAAGCTAATTAATCTGATACATTCAATTTAATAAAGCAGAACAAAATATTTAACATTGTAATAGCTTGCTGAATTCTGAATAAAGCAAAATAAGCCATGTGTTTGAGAGACCAAACTTGAAAATTGAAAGATCTTTGGAAGTTGAGGTGAACACAGGTAGGTAGGTTAAACCTCTGCATTTCATCGTTTGCTCTTTAACAGTTGAGTCTAAGCATGTATTTAACAGACTGCTTTTATAAATGATGATCTTTGCTTCCTTATTATATGAAGCAAGTTGCTGAACTATTGGTATCACTTCCTATATACCAGAACTAGTTTCTTCCTCTGTTTGATAGTTTCACCATGATTTAGCTTAAGTAGCATGCCCATCTCTAAAAGGTTTTTAAGACTGTAAAAGGTTACATCTGCACAACTGTATTTATATTTCATAATAGTATTGTAGTTTTTGAGCAAATGCTAAAAATATTTTACTTTTTTCCCATTTTAATGCATTTACATCATGTTGGCTTTCCTCTGTTTTTCTCCATGGTTTTGATGTTTTTAAATAAGAACTTAAGAATTTAGAAGAACAAGTGGTGTTTTCATCTCTTTTCAAGTTTAAGTCTTTGGCAGTGAAATGATATAGATTGGGGTTAAGCAACTATCTATCTAGAAGATGTCAAATAGCAACCTTTAGCTATCTGACATGAATTTTGATTTTTATAAAATGATCAACTGTGGCCAGAGTTAGATAATTCACTTTTGTTGTGAAGAATTCACTTTGTAAAATCTTATGCCTGCTTCACAAAGGGAGAACAATTGTTAGGGCAATGCCTAGTAATTTTCTGGAGGATGATGTAAAGAATTTCATCTCAGAACACTGAGAAAGCATTAAATTTTACCAAAAGGAAATGAGCATGATATATTAGGTAACAGTAATATGTATTGAGATGAAAGTCGTGCTTATGATATTGTCAGTCAAAGGAGATAATCGTTTTTCAAAAGAATCTGATCTAAAAGAAGCAGGAGTGGCAGGTATAGATACATGGAGAACTGTAATGGACAGGTTCTGATTGAGGGGCCGTGATGAGTAAACTGGATGGCAGTGTTGTGAGATCATGCTGGAGATTGCCTGCTAGGTGGAGGAGAAGCTTAATACCTTTCTAATACAGGTCACAAGACAGAGAAATTATTGTGCTGATGGCTGACCTCAGTCATTCAGAATACTCCCAGAAGCCTCACTCCTCTAAAACTGAGCTCATGAGGGGTGTCTGCCCTGACTTTGTGCTGATTTCATGCCTTGACTAGTGAAAACATGAAGGGACCTTCTCTTCCGCTTCTAATTTAAGTTAATAAGAACTCTTTGTTAAACTATAAATGGCAGTCTATTTATTTATTTGGCTTCAGAAAGCCAAATGAGAGTGGTAGTTTCTCAGACCAAGAGATGTGGCAGTGGAGATGGTCACAGACATTTGGATGGTAGTTTGTATTTTGAAGAGAGAATTTAAAAGATTATATATGCCCAGTAGCAGAGTCTTGACTTTAGAGGCTTTTTAACTACCAGTGTCTCTTGAGAAGCTCATAACCTCAACAGACAAACTTCTGTCTTGTTTTGGTTTTTAAATAAAATTTGGTTTTATTCTTCTGGCTGTGTGAATCCAGTTTAGTCTTCTGGCTGTGTGAAATTGCTACTGTAGGGGCTATGCCTTTGTGAAGTGCATTCTGTAATCTGTAGCTCATGAATTCTGTTTCAGGTTTTGTCTCCTCAGAGTCCAGGTGTCACACTCGGTGGTTATATTGTCACTTACCTACAACGATTCTTTTTCTATTGGCTGGGACATTGAGAAAGGATAGACCTTGAGCTGTCTAGGACAGGAAACACTGAAATTGCTAGAGAGGGATTTTAAGTGTCTGAAATTAAAGGAGAGAAACCATGCCAGAAGGGGTTAAAGGAGGAATCACAAAAAGGGACTACCTAATAAGTGTCCATTAAGTGTAGAACATGACTGACTGTGGCTGTAGAGATTCAAGCTATATGCATTTACCTTGTTCTATACTAAACGTTTATGAATTAGAGAGTCTACTTTTTGTATTCACAATGGAACAGGCCAATAATTTAATCCCCCCCCCCACTTTTTTTTAGTTAAAAAAGAAAGCCCTATGATACATGGTTTTTAAAATTGCACAACAGTTTTACTTTCTCAGCTGTTTACCTGGCTTCAAATACTATTTTCAGTGTGAGAGTACATCATAAACTGAGCTGCCAGTGTTGTTAGCAATAATGAACTTACACTGTCAAACACTAATTTCTCCCAATATTATCTCATTAGACTACCACAGTACTTCTGCAGTGAGTTCCTTCATACTAAATATCCATTATTTTATGTGACTATCAAAATGAACTTAAGAATTCAGTCATAAAAAAATGAAAATAGAGCCACTTTTGAAATTCTTTCTAGACAAACTGGTCCTAGCTTTAGTATGAACATATATGATCACAAAGTTAAAATCATATGTGTGTGTATACATCAGTTCTTTAAGAAGTTAATAAGCTAGTTGATTTGTACCTTCATAATGGATATTGCAGTAGGTGAAAAAATTTCAAAGAAACTTACTGAATTGAATCGTTAACAGTTGACTTTCATCTTGGTATTCATATTATTGGATATTATGCTTATGGCTAGGATCAGAATTTGTATATCTTCTGCCAAGTCAATTTTTGTGGTCATGGTCAATAGCCACTCTCATTCCTACCTATCATTCCTAGTTAGGACTCCAGGAGACATTAACATAAATGAGATATGAAGGTAAATTTATTCTTTCTATATGTATTTACTAGAGGCCTATCATACTAGGGAAATAGTAGAAAAGAAATAAAACTGCAAGTTGAATACTGCTTAAATTCTAGTTGGGGAGGAGATAGAGTTTATATCCTAGTTGGGGAGGAAACAGTAAAAATAATCTACTGTCTTATTATCTACTTTGTAAAATGACAATAAATGTTACAAAGAAAAATAAATCATGACAGCAGTTTAGGGATTGATGGGTATGGACAGCACTATTTTACATAAAGAAGTAAATGCATGGTCTTTATTAACACTTACTACTGTGATAACCAACCTCTGTAGATCCATAGCCCTCATGGGTTCTAAATGAGTGTTGTTGAGCTACAAGAAATCTTTTTGCCTAAACCAAAAGCTAACCTAAATTTTCTTCCTTTTCTGTTGACCTGACCTTGGAATTTGCTTAGCTTCTCAGTGTTGTATAAAACTAGTATTATCATATTAACAGATGAGAAGGGAGTTTCTAAATAGCACGAACTCAAAAGAATAATTAAGAGCCATCATCTAGAAGGAGACACCCATGAAATTGTCCAGAGGACATGCTCAGTAAGCAAACAGTTTTCAATGCCTTACCTATTCACAGTGAAAGCATCCCTCCAGCAGGGTGGCCCAGCCCTGTGTTCTTCAGGGTGAGATGCTGTGATCTCAGGGTGGGGTTAAACCTTGAGTTATCAAACCTGGCTGATTTTAAGAATCCCTTGAAGATTATCTTAAAAATTAGACCTTGAGCTGAAGGAGTACATAGCCATGTTGTGTAACTATCACGGCTATTTCCAAAGTTTTTTCATCATCCCAAACAGAAACTCTTTAACCTTTAAAAAATAATTCCTCATTTCTTTTACTCCCCAACCCCCAATAAACTCTAATCTGCTTTCTGTTTTATGAATTTGCCTATTATAGATATTTCATATTAAGTGAAATCATACAATAATTTTCCGTTATTCCTTGTTTATTTCACTTAGAATGATGTTTTTAAGGTCCATCCCTTGAAGCATGCATCAGAACCTTGTTGATTTTTATGGTTTAATAATATTCTGCTATATTCATATGCCATCTTAAAAGATCCATTTATCCACTGATGTACCCTTCACTTTTTCCTCACTTTTTTGTCTTGTGAATAATGCTTCAATGAACAATGACAGACACATGTTGGAGTCTCTGTTTTCGATTTTTTGGGTATATACCTAGGCGTAGAATTGCTGGGTCATATGGTAACTCTAAATTTAACTTTCTGAGCAATCATCAAACTGTTTTCCACAGGGGCTATACCATTTTACATTCCCACTAAAAGTGTAGAAGTTACAAGGGCTCCAGTGTTTCCACATCCTCACCAATACTTGTTATTCTGTGTTTTCTATCATTGTTGTTGCTGTTTGCTTTGTTAGAGTCATCTTATCAGGTGTGAAGTTATGAAAGTATATCTTATTGTGTTTTGAATTCACACTTCCCTACTGATGAATACTATTGAGCATCTTTTACTGTTCTTATTGGCCCTATGTTTGACTTCTTTAAGAGATAAATTTAAGTCCTTTGCCCATTTTTGAGTTTGGTTATTTTTTTATTGTTTTGTAGGAATCCACTATTTTTCACATTTATGTACCTTTTTAAAGTGTGAGTTCTATAATTAAATATATTTGGTGCTCATCAAAGATTTTTATACTTGAAACATCTCTAATCATTTAATGGTTTATGAGGCACACTGATAAGTAGTTTCCTTAGAATAGGCTAATGAATGCCATGTTCCTCAGTTCTTACATGTTCTTCTTAGTGGCAAAACATCAATGATAATTTGGCTATATAAAAGAAAAAATCCTGGGTTCATATTTTCTTTCCTTGAGAAATAAAAACAATGTTCATCCATTCTTTTTGTAGCATTTAATGTTGTTATCAATAATCTGATGCTAGTTGGATTTTTTCACTTTTATAAATCATATGGATTTATCTATTTTGGTAGGGCCCGGATGATAAAAACATTCCAAACTTTAAAATCCAATTGTTGTATTAGTATTCTGGGTCAAACTTTCCAACTACTTGGCATCTTGATATGTGGATTCAAGCCTTCTAATTTCAGGGCAGTTTTTGATATATTTTTTGTGTTCCAAATAGCACTCCAGATATACTTGTCCTTATTTTTTTCCTTTTTATCCTTTCCTCCTATTTTTCTTACTGAATTTTCTACAGTGTTATTCAGTCTTGAACTTCTTCAGATTTAGTCTTTATAAAACTTGATTCTATCTTAATTATTTCCTACAATTTGTCAGTTCTCTCTCTCTTTTTTTTTTTTTTAGTTTTGCTTTCCTTTATTATAACAACAACAACAAAAATCCCTAAAAGTTGTACAAACCATTTCCCCTCCTTTTATACTCTCTTAACCAGCTCCCTAGAAGATTATTTGACAGAGCTGTTTATCCTCCTTAAATGTTTTCTACATTTGGTTTTCAAAACATCACCCTTTCTTGGTTCTTCTCCTGGCTATTCTAATCCTCTATGTTCTTTTTTTTTTTTTAATTTTATTTTATTAGTTGGAGGCTAATTACTTCACAACATTTCAGTGGGTTTTGTCATACATTGACATGAATCAGCCATAGAGTTACACATATTCCCCATCCCGATCCCCCCTCCCACCTCCCTCTCCACCCAATTCCTCTGGGTCTTCCCAGTGCACCAGGCCTCATTTTGTATCTTCCTTTGCCTAATCATTTTCTTCCTGAGCTTATTTATTTCTGATTTTCTTATTTCCAAGCTTGTATCATTTCTTAATTTGATTTTAGCTCATTTTGCTAAATGTAACTTACTGTCCACCCCCTGTATTGGCTCATCCTTTGTATCCACTGTTCTATATCCACAGATTCAACCAAGTACAGACCTCATAGTACTGTATTATTCACTGAAAAAAATCCTTGTATAAGTGAACCCATGCAGTTGGGTCAAACTCATGTTGTTCAAAAGTCCCTATGTAATTAAAATTAATTTATACATTGCTTTTTAATATAACTATTAGAAAATTTAAATTTACACATGATCCACATTATATTTTTATTGCACAGTGCTGATTTAAAGAGACAAGCAAAGACTATGTAGACTTGCACCTAAACAAAAGATTCCTTCACTGTTCCAGTTCCTTCACCGTGGTTCACTGTGAGATCATAAAGGTTCCTATGCCACGTAAATTACCCCAGGATGCCCCTACTCTGAATTTATATTGAAAATTAATGGTGCTTTTAGGGATCAATAGAAGATTACAAGATCCAGAATTCCAGCCAAATATATACACTGTGTTATCATAAACATATAAAAGGCTTGTGAAAATATTAAGAGTTTTCTACTTAACAGAAGTTCAAACAAATGCTCAGGGCATCATATGTACAGTTAAATATTTAAACATTTATTCACTGTCAGTAGCTCTTTGACTTTATTAAAGACTTATTATTATGGACAGAATCCCTTTTCATAATCATCCAAATCTCAATGTTGTCTCACAATTTAAATAATAGAGTTTTCCCAATCTAATAAGTGGTGGTAGTATAGAAAATGGACATTACTAGCATTGTAAACTGACATTTTAAATATAGAACTATTTATATTTAATCTGTGAAGTAACAACAATCTCAAGGGTGTGTAGAAATATACCAACAAAAAACTAATTTTCTTTCTATTTAAGTCAGAAAAATGGAATATCCAGAAGTGAGGGAGTTTTTTTTTTTGAATGAAAAGACAAGTGTAAGTGATAATGAAATATGCAGTTTAACTTATCATTTATTCAGAGCCTAGGTTCTCATGCCAAGCCTCAGGATCCAGCTTGTCCTAAGAACTTTTTAGCACTCACTTTAAATGAGGTCTAATGCTTCCTTAGAAAATAAAGAATGATAGGGCCATTAAGAAGACATTTTTCAGTTCTGAAAAGGATCTAATATAGAGGAGGTCAAACATTATTTACAAATGGTCCGAGGCATTTTCTACACTGAAAGTTAAGCACATCCTTTGAAGATTCTGTATTCTGTTACAGTAAACTAATAAATCTTGCCCCAAGGTGAGAACTGCTGTTAGTTGACACAAGGTATTGTTGGGGTGAGACCTCTGGGACTCCCACCACCAAGTCTGAGCCAGGGGGCCGGACAAGCCCGTACAGGGTGAGCTGTGAGGCTGATCTGTCACTAGGGGCTGGGGCGGTGACAACTAAGTGTCTGAACTGGTGGGCTGGAGTCCTGCTTGCATGTGGTTAGACTAGAGTTCTCAAGGATAAAGATTCCAGCTTATTGTGTCTGGCTGGTGATTGGAAATTGATCATGTGGGGCAGTCATCTAGCCATCATTCAGGAAGGTGGCCTGTTGATCTCCTAAAATCTCGTGGAAAACACAGTTGCAGGTCCCCAAGACAAGAGTTAAGAAAGACTCCCCAATGCCTTGTGAAACTAAAGGAAAGAGTAGTGACCAAGCCCTTGTCCTGTGCTGCTGAATGCCTTGCTGCTTTTGTCTGCTCTCCTGACACCCAAGGGTTTCGAGTGGCACATCCATGGTGGCCAGTGACCCCAGCACTGATAAGAAAATAAGGGGGATAGGAAGGAGCATTTGAGATTCATCTGCTCTTCCCAGGCAAGATCCCTAGCCAGTGTACCTGGGCTAAGGAAATTAGCACTGTGGCTTATCATCATGCCTGTGGACTGCTTAGCATCCAAGGGCTTGAATGTCCCACCTGGGTCATAGACAAAATGCCCTAATCAGAGATGGTACCCTGGTCCCAGGAAAATTGATTGACATTCCCCAGTGGAAGTGGGAGGTTTTGGGACCCTTCCCTCTTCCTATAACCACCCAGAAAGACTTCATTGTGAATGATAAGATAAAAAAGAAAACCATGAATATGTGGGTAGATACCTACCACACAAGCAAGAGAAGAGAGGAGCCCCCCTGTCAGGAAAAATGGGCCTGAAAGAAAGAATAGTTTTACTCCAAGACCTCTGGGTTGTGCACCCATTCTGCTGTGCTGTTAAGCTACTTACTACGCTTACAAGAACCCTAATTCTGAGGGTTACAGGGGAAAATGCCATTGACCCATTGTACTCCCCTGGCACAGTGAAGGGGTTAATTCAAATCCAGCTTAAGTCCAAGGTCCTTAAGCCACACAGTCATTGCTATGAGGGAGACCCTTAACCCTAAGGATACTAACTTTGGGATAGTTCAAGGAAGAAATGGAATAAGTATGAGCAAAGAGAACATTTCCCTTCCCCCTTTTCACAAGTTTATTAAGTGACCAAAAAGGGCGGGGGTGGGGAATGAAAAAGAACGAGATAGGAAGAGGAACAAACAGCTATAGCTCCTATCTCCCCTAAATCAGTAATATAATTACACTCGTATAGTTCTTGTTTATATGCTATTTGACAGCTTAGAAGTGAAAGAGTTTCTTGATTTTAAATTGAGATTGTGGAACACTATATAATCACAGAAAAATCATGGTGTATGCATGATGTTTTATTAGCATAAAGTTACAATAACTAATATTTATTGTGTAATAGTACAGTTTACCTGAGTATCTCTCTATAGGGGATGGTTCCAGGATCCCCTGAAGATACCAAAATTCAAGGATGTTTAAGTCCCGTATATAAAATGGCATAATACTTGTAGGTGATCTACAAGTATCCTCCCATATGCTTTAAATCATCTCTAGATGACTTATAATACCTAATACAATGTAAATACCATGTAAATGGTTATATTGTAAATGATGTTGCAGACAGTTGCTGGCATTCAGAAAACAAATTTTGCTTAGGAACTTTCTGGATTTTAAAATATGTTCACAAGTGCCACATGTAGTATTTTATTTAGTAGTTAACATAAAACAATATTTTATACAGTACTATTATTACTCCCACCTCGAGTTTAGATGATAAACGCTAGCACAGTAAGTTGCCCCAAAGTCCTATACTTATTAAGAAGGAAAGTTAAGTGCAAACCTGGGCCAACTGATATCAGAGCCCACTTACTTACGTGCTCAGAGTATGTAAGTACATACTGCCTTGGTGAGTGTGAGTAATAGAGAGCCTGTCACATGTGATGTAAGGTAGCGTGTGTCTAACATGAGTGTGTCCATGAACCACCTGGAGGTCTTCCCGTAGCCTACGCTTCGATCAGCAAGGATGGGGATCAGAGCATTGTGATGAGTGTTTAGAAGATAGTATAGACAAGTGCTCAGGGCTGGTGCACTGGGAAGACCCAGAGGGATGGGATGGGGAGGGAGGTGGGAGGGGGGATCGGGATGGGGAACACATGTAAATCCATGGTTGATTCATGTCAATGTATGGCAAAAACCACTACAATATTGTAAAGTAATCAGCCTCCAACTAATAAAAATAAATGAAAAAAAAAAGAAGAAGAAGATAGTTTTGAGATTCCAGTGCTGATTGGAGCACTGGCTCACCCTCATAATAACCGCACGCTAGGACTTCTGTTGCTTGCTGGAAAGAAACATGCATTGTATGTGATATCGGTATTGAATATTTGCTGTGTTCTGGATATCGTCCTAGACACTAGAGATAAAAAGCAAATAACCCATTGTCTCTGTCTTACAGGAGCTTCCTTCACAAAGGACTCTGAATGAAGTTGATAGTTTCCCTTCTCGTCAGAATGGGTGAGTACTATCTTAAAGCTGGTGAACTGAATATTGCCCAGTGAATCTGAGGGGGAAGAACACATCTAACCATGCTCCCATGTAGCTGTGACAGTAGGATATTCCAGCGCTACAAATGCTGCCTCTGTTCTTCAGGATTACATCCATCCACTATGATTATGAACATTTCCTTCTTCCATCCAGTTGTCCCTAAATTTTGCAAAGATACAACCAAAAAGAGCATTTTTGATATATTAATTATATATTCTTGATGCATGACAGTGTTATTTTTCACACATTTAAGTTTTTCTCCCAATTTATATAATGTATTGATTAAAAGAACAGTGTATATCTGTTACAAACTTCAGATATACACTGAGTGGTTTTAAAACTTATTATGCTGTTACCTATTTGTATTCTGGAATCATGTTGGCTACCACTTCTCTCTAGCTTACATTAATTAGGCTACAAACAGAGATGAATAAGGCAGCTAGTGAATCAAGATGACTAGCAACAGGTGTAGTAGAATAGTAAATCAGTAACTATCAGAGTAAATACAAATTTATAAATGCAAACTGGATTATAAAACAGCTCAAAAAGACCAATGAGAAACAAAAATCTAAATTAAGGATGGTTAAAAAAGTAGTTCAAGTGATTCCTATCTGGTTTATGTACAAATGAGAATGAAATATTTACATGTCACAGGTAGCTTCATAATGCTGACAGCAAAATCAATTGTTCTAGCAGATGCTGGAAAAATCTATGGCATCATAGAGTTCAAAGCTGATACCAAATCATAAATACAATATTCAAATCTAAGAGTGAGCACAGCTTAGACAAATGTGTAGCACATGTGGACTGAAGTTTGTTATTAATCTTATAGAGGTATTTACTTATCGATTTATTCTCTTATTGATTTTTTTATTCATTCATTTATTTTTGTTCATGGGAAGATTCAAATCAGCATATACAATCACCCTGTAAGGGTTTCAAGTAGGGAAACAAGGGCATGGATATTTAAATATATTTAGGAAATGACCACATAATTTTTTCTACTGTAATGTCTAGTGGTACAGTCTTCACAGACAGACTAGATATCCTATCTTATGGGCTCTTGTCAGTATTTTCAAAATCAGATAATAAGTAATGGCTAAATTAAATTAGAGTATCTATACTGGCATCTCACTAAACCACAGTTATGCTTTCCAACAAACCTCATAAAAACTCATTGTTCTTGAGAAGCCTAGCACATTTACCTACCTCTCCAGATTCTTATACAAATTTAGTGTCAGTATGTATTTTAGAGCCTCTTGCAACAAAGGTCACACAGTACTCACACATACACAAAATGTCCGTGATGCCTGAAGGCGGTACAAGTTCAAGATAAATAACACCTAACAATGTTAGAAAAACTTGACTTGGATGTGCCCATCAGGTAACAGAGGATGGATGTCATTGTAGAGAGTTTTCATTACAGGAAAAATGAGTACTGTTTGACAGACAATTCACTTTATGGTTTTCATGCAAAGATTATATCTCGAGTTATGTTTCAAAGTCATGAAAAAATGGGGAATACGTTTAGCATTTCTAACTGAAAATAATAATAGTAATTAGCCCACCTTTGAGGAAATGTGATAAAAATATTAATGACTATCAAAACTTATTGAAAGCACAGGATTTGCAATGATTTAAAATAAATATTCTTTATTAAGAAGTAGAGGTTAATTTGTTGAGTGCAATTTAAAGTTAGAGTGCTTTGGTAAATCATTCAGATGTCTGTATGTCAGAAGGATTACTCTTGTATTTCTTTATAATAAGAACTAAATTTCAATTCTTTCCAAAGCAAATAATGTAGATCTTATGAGATAAATATCTTCAGTCATTATTAACAGTGATAATATACATACTTCAGAAGAGAAATCTCAGTTCAAAGTGAATTATTTGATTTATACAGCCTAATCAGAAATTATGAGGATTAACCACCCAAGCTCCTTCAAGATTTTAGAAATAATATATGGAAAATAACACAGTTTTCTTTAAAGGTAACACTCACAGCTCCACATAACAAGTTAGAGATCAAAAATCTTAAGACATATTTTGCAATGGGAATGAAGTTTCTTAAGTGCAATTTCCTGAAGGGGGCATATTCCTTAAAAGTTTTTTTGACCTGATTAAGAATCTCTTTCATTTACTATGGTGAATGCTTTTCAGTAGAATGAGAAAGACTGGATTTGATTAGCTGAGTTTTGACTTCACAGTGCTACTTGTGGATCTGCGGTTATATACATATATTTATACATATTTTCTTTACTTGTTCCAGTGCCAATAGAGTATTTTGCCATCCAGGGTCACTGAAAACTGGGTTAATTTCTAAAAATTAGGACTGCAGGTGTGGTCAGTATTGTGTGCATGTGTCAGTGCTCCTACTGGCCAGTCAGCATCATTCTTCCAGATCAGCTCTCTCTGTGTTGGGAAACACAGTAAATTACAGTTCCTGTAACAAGTCTTTCATAATTCTTCCAGAGGGGGACTGAATCTTTCTTGCGGTTGCTGTTTGAGACATTTATGAGAGGACCTGATTGTCATGACAGTCAGCAGCCTTTGTGAGTGCTGGTCAGTGTTCCAGAGTAGGGGCCTAGTTTGACTCAGATACTAACACCCTCTCCCAGGTCAATGCTGCTGGAGAGGCAGGACTATGTTTTAACAGAGTGCAATTAATAATAAAAGCCTGATTTATATAACTTAGACATATTATAAGAAATGAACCTTTAACATATTTGATATAAGTTTTTCCATAGTTGTTTGCCTTTGGCGTTTTATACGGTAGTATAATGTGTAGTTTTTCACATTTTATACAGACTTTATGGTTTTTCTTTGACACTATAGTTTTAAAAGATATCTATTCCAAGAAGAGAAAAAAAATACATCTAATTTTTTCTCTTCTTTCATTTTTTATATTTAATATTGGGGTTAATTTCAGATAAGGTGTGAAATCATGATCTTACTTTCATTTTGTATTCTTTAATCAGTGTTCAACACTATGAGTGAACAGTTGTTCTGGGTTTACTGATCTGAAATGTTACCTTGTTTTTGCAGTAAATTCTTATATGTAGGTCTATTTCTGTGCTTTTTGGTTTCTTCCATGTATATGTTTATTCTTCTATCATTTCAGATTTGTTTAATTTCTAAAAGTTTTAGTAATTTTAGATATCCTATGGTATTATTTAATAATATTTATTCTTATCATGTATACATTTACTTGGGCTTCCCTGGTGGCTCAGACGAATTTAGAATCATTTGTCATGTTCCAAAATATTCTTGTTGAAAATTTATTTCAATTTAAATATAGATATTTGCAAGCTGACATACAACAGATTAAAGAATTAACATAATATAGTTTCCTATCAATAATGTGATAATACTTTAATTGAAATTTCATTTTGTGATGTTTAATCAGAATTAATGTTTGACTCCCTTTTTATATTTCATGCCTTTCATTTTCTTGTCTCTCTTATTTCCTATATTTCATTTATATTTTCATTATTTCCTACGTTGTGTAGTCTCTTTTTATGTTGTGTCTTTTCTGTCTAGTAATTTGAAAAATATATAGCCCATTGCAATTTAAAAATTTTAAAAATACTTAAAAACAATGTATTTTTAAGAGTGGTTTTAGGTTCAAAGCTAAATTGAGTAGAAAATACAGAGAGTTCTGAGATTCCTGTCTGCACACACATGTAACCTCCTGCATCACTTGATACATTTGTTATAAAAGATAGACCTACATTAACACATCATTATCACCTGAAGTCATTAGTGTTCATTCTTGATGTGGTACATTCAATTGGTTTTGACAAATGTTTAATGACAGCAGTATATTATTCAGATAGAAATGATCTATCAAGCCATGAAAAGATACAGAAGAAACCTAAATGGATATTATTTAGTGAAAGAAGACAATCATGAAAAGCTACATATTGTATGATTCTAACGATAATACATTTTGGAAGAGGCAAAACAATGGAGAGAGTACAGAATTCAGTGGTTGCCAGAGGTTAGCATCATTTGCAGAGATGAATAGGCAGAGTACAGAGGATTTTCAGAGCACTGACACTATAATACAGTGTGGACACATAGTGTTACACATTTGTCAAGCCCTTTTGATTTTTAATTGTATTTTTGTTTTAAAAACCATTTGAAAATTTTTCTGCAATTATTGCCATCATGAATGTAACCAGCTGGTTCCTAGCAGATGTAATTGGACTCAGCTATTGTGTAGCTCCAAGGTGGACTCAATAGCTATTTTCTCAATAGGAGGCAAATCTGATCTCTAACAATAGAATCGCTTCTCAACATTGAATCAGGGCACCGGGGCCTAATCAGCTCAAACAGGTCTCTCTTCTTTCTCGACAAATGGCTCCGTTTTTAAAGACTTTGTGAGACAGTCGAGGCTGTATTAACACTAACACCCAAAATATTCTCTCGCTGCTTATTTCATGAAGAATTTCCAAAGACCTAATTGTTCTAAAAAATCATATAATAGTCTGTATGACTGATTCGTTATATAAAACATCAATTTTCAACTCAGTCCTTCCTCCCCTGCTCTATCAAATCTGTATTACTCCCTGTAGAATGTTTTAAAGACTATAATTTTTCATCTGAGTTTATCATCACTCTGTACTATGCGTCAAATAGTTAGGCAGCTATGGAGGAAATTCACTGTGCCTTGAGAGTTAAGGTGAAAATTCATCCTTAGGTGTAACAGGGAATTATAGCTTGGCTCAAGGATCCCTTAAGAGGATCGCAAAGTATAATCCAGGTTTCACTTAAAAGACTCTGCCACTTAAATATTTCGATTTACACAATTCACAATCCAAACCTTGATTTCAGACCTTACCTTATCAGGTTTTCTCCTTCTATTTGATTCTGCAACCACATAGACCATCTGTTTCCACTTCAGGGCCAACATGGATGCAAAATTCTGCTCCATCGGTGGCTCTTTTCTCAGGTATAACAATAATTTTTGGGTTTTTTTTGTTTTTTTGTTTTTTTTCTGAAGAATTAGGACTTTCTGGGAAAGAGTCAGATCTAATATACATGGCCTTTGAGGCAACTTATAAAATTTCTCCTGCTTCTACCTTTGGCCCGGGAGCCTGATTGCACTTCCATCATCCCTCCTAACAATTCCTGCTCCTTACATCGTACCTGCCTCCCAGTACACAAACTCAAGAGGAGGGTGTGTTCAGGCCTTCCTGCATCTGCTGCTCTTGTGGGGGAGTAACCCTTCCAACCTTGCCTATTTTTCAGAGTCCTTCACAGCATTATAATGAATTCTTGGGTAAATGTTTTCCATTTTACATAAGTACAATCAACTTTTAAAAAGTAGTTCTTCTCACTCGTGAAACCGTATATTTTGGTATAGATCCATTTCATAGTCACAGAATCTCCTACAGTGGTATTTCTAATTTGGAAGTGCATGTACTATAACTTTTGCTTTCAGCAACATATGGTTTTGGTCCCTAAAACCAAGATTGAAGAGCTAATATTTTATTTCTTGGGTTGGAAACCTGTTTATATTAGCTTTTGAATTATATGTCAACCAAGGCATACAAGCTTTCATTTGACACCATTTTAAAGCACACATGTCATGCATCATTTTTGTATTTTTAAAGCTTTTATTTACTTATACATTAAAATAATAGATGATTTAACAAGTAGTTTCCACCTATCTGATATAAACTTTGAAAATATACTGTAAAAGTCAGAATAAAATATATTTCAGAGTACATTTTAATGAAACATTTTGAATCAAATTTCATGTTGACTACAATGTATCCTTTGGCCCATTTCTAGAGCAGATTTATATATAGACGGCAGTTGTCTGGAGACAAGAGTTATGATCGTACTCTAAAATTTATTTTACTACTGACATAAACCCTAGAAAAATTTTATATTTTTCCCAATTGGTTTCCACTATGAACTGTGCATTTTGAAATACCATGAGTATTTTAAAGTCTATAAAGGAGTGAAAAGAAAGATTTACATCTCCCAAATGTAGCTTGTCATAGATCCTCCACATTTGTAAATGGACTCTGGTATTTAAGAAAATGAGTTTTGTCTAAACTCTCTTTTTGTTGTTATCAGTGTTTTGCATTATATTTTATCTTTCTCTAAGACATTCTGCTGAGTGAGCACCTATTGTGGGTCAGGCCCTTTTCTAGGTGCTGGGACATACCAAGACCAAAATAGACTGTCATCATGGAGTTCACTTTCTAGTGGGAAAGGCAGATAACAAACAGGAAACAAAGTAAGATGGATGTATTAGATTGTGTTAGGTATATGGAGAAAAACAAAGCAGGCAAAGAGATGTAGATTGGATGGTGGAGACTTAGGCTAATTTATATTGAGTTATCAAGGCTTTATAGACAGTAATCACCCTGACAGGATGATATTGAGTATAAAGGAAATAATAAGCCAAGTAGATTATCTGGGAAAAGAATATCCCCGAATGGTCCTGGGAAAGGGCCCTGCTTGCTACTTTTAGGACTAGTAAGAGGCTCAGTGTGGTTTTTAGAGGTGCTGCCCTGTAGAAGTGGTTTAACTTGTCCAGGACACAGTTTGCTTCCATTGTAAATAAGAACCATGTTAGCTGAGTCGACTCTATGTCTGTAAACATCTTAAATCACCAACAGTACAGAAGAATAAAAGAGGATAGATTAGGATTCAAATGGCTTCTGCTTTTACCAAGAAGCATAGACAAATGAAGGCAAGGCAATCAGGTGGTGAAAGATTCAAATTGATGCTCTTTGATAATCTATGTGTGGAAGGAGGGTAGACACTAGCTATTTTTCTTTTTCTTTTTTTTTTTTTTGGTGGTTTAAATTTGTGTCATCAGTGACAAAGTCAGAGGGGAAAATATCTCATGTGATTTTTCTCACTGCAAACAGCAACAACAATAAAATCATTGGTGACTTTGACTGCTCTGCTGTCTCACTCTAGGCAATTGATCACAAATTGCTTACACCTTCAAAACATAACCAAAACTTGTTCCTTTTCCCATGCATTCCACCCCTGCAAAGATGATCTAAGCCACTAGTCTTTTTATATGAATAATTGCAGTAGTTTCTTAATTTTTCCTGTTTCTACAGGTTCATCAAAATTACTATCTCAGAGTAAGTCCCCAAATCTCCCAAGGTCCTACCTAGACCTTCATTTGCCAGCACCACCGATCAGGTTTCATTCCCACCACTCACTCATTGGACTTCCCTGGCGGCTCAGATGGTAAAGCATCTGCTGACAATGTGGGAGACCCGGGTTCAATCTCTGGGTCAGGAAGATCCTATGGAGAAGGCAATGGCAACCCACTCTAGTACTCTTGCCTGGAAAATCCCATGGATGGAGGAGCCTGGGGGGCTACAGTTCATGGGGTCGCAAAGAGTTGGACACCACTGAATGACTTCACTTTACTCACTCATTGACTCTGACCTCTTCCTTCTTAAATAACAAGCACTGTTGTGCTTAGGGCTTCTGTATGTAGTTACTATTCTCTGCTGGAAATGCTCTTCCCATAGATGTCCATTGACTTCCTCCCTTCCTATGTGTCTCTCCAGTGTTACCTTATTGGAGGTTTTGCCTGACTCCCCTGTTACATAGCACTGCTTATCTCCTTATTTTCCATGGTAATAATCACCACATTACCCATTATTTGTTGACATTTTGTTTAGGTACTGTGTGCTATTTAGTACTTACCCAAATGAGTTAACAACTTACGTTCACACAAAATCCTGCACGTGAATATTTATAGCAGATTTATTTATAACTGACGAAAATGGGAAGCAGCTAAAATTCAATTCAATAGGTGAATGGGTAAGCAAACTGTAGTATGGCCATATAATGGAATACTATTCAGTGATAAGAAGAAATAAGCTATCAAGGCACAAACAGATATGGAAGAAACTTACTGCATTATGTTAAGTGAAAGAAGCCAGTGGTGTAAGGCTACACACTATATGAAATTCTGGAAAAGGCAAAACTAGAGACAGTAAATAGATCAGTTGTTGCTATGAGTTCAGAAAAAAGAAAACAAGGGATGAATAGGTAGGACATAGGATTTTTAGGACAATGAAATTCTTCTGTATGATAATGGTGGATACATAACAGTTTACATTGGTCAAAACCCATAAAACTGTACAATACAAAGAGTGAATTGATGTAAATTATAGATCTTAGTTAATAATAATGTATCACTATTTATCAGTTATAACAAATATACCACACTAATAAAGCATGTTAGTAATAGAGGAAGCTGGGGGTAGAGGAGTGGGAGAAATGAAGTATATTAGAACTTTATAATTTTTGTGTAATTTTTTGCTAAACCTAAAGCTGTTTTAAACATAAATTATATTAATAAAAATGCATTCATATTTTCACCAATATAATCATACTTATTACTAACATATATAAAGTTATAATAGAATCTAGAAGGAAAAGGAACAGTACTATAACAAAAGCAATTGAGAGGCAGTGGAGGTTGTTGGAATTTGAGTGGATACCTGTGTGTTCAAATTTTCTAATGTTTCATTGTGGGAACACAATAGATACAGTATCAGCTCATTTTAATATTAGGATTAACTATTTAATTGAATATATGTTGTATTTTTCCTTGACTACACTTTTTGAGAACAAAGACTATTTCTTGGTCATCTCTGTATTCTCTTTGAGTGTATTGTGATAAGGTCGTAGTAACTGGATGAAAAAATATTTATTGAGCAAACAAAAGTCACCATAATAAAACATAGATCATGAAGGTCATTTGCCATTATACCATTATATCAGTATTATAAATGTTTATAATAAATCTTACTGTTATCACAGAATTGTGTAATATTTACTCCAAAAAAATTGTATTACATCAAAGCTATTTGAATGTTATTCAGTGAAATTTTGAAATCAGCCTCTCCCTTACTATGATATCATTTGGCCTTATTTATATGGAAAATCTAACATGAATCAAACATATACAACTCTTTTCAGTTCAGTTCAGTTCAGTCACTCAGTTGTGTCTGACTCTTTGTGATCCCATGAATTGCAGCACGCCAGGCCTCCCTGTCCATCACCAACTCCTGGAGTCTACCGAAACCCATGCCCATTGAGTCAGTGATGCCATCCAGCCATCTCATCCTCTGTCGTCGCCTACTCCTCCTGCCCTCAATCCTTCCCAGCATCAGGGTCTTTTCCAATGAGTCAACTCTTCGCATGAGGTGGCCAAAGTATTGGAGTTTTAGCTATATAATTTTATTTTTAAAATATTTAGCTTATCTAAGTATGTACCATTTCTAGATTTGCTAAGAGGTTTACTCAGTTTTTATAAGATAAAGTCAAGCATTGAAGACATCTTCATTTCAATTTTTATTTTTAAAAAATGGGCTCAGTTTTATTTTTAAATAGTTTATATATAGCCAGCAGCATTTGGGGGAGGGGGAGTTTTGGTGTTATTTATCTGAATGCCTCTTAGTGAGCTGAGGGATCATACAGAGCAAACTTGGGATAGAAAGAACATTCCAAGTAACTAATTTCCTCACTTTATACAGGAAAGTAGCAGTTGAAGAATGAAAGGGTGCTCTTTCTCCACGTGGTAAAGTACATGACTTTGCCCCGAGGCAAAAGCCTGCATAAGGTTCTTTTCAGCAAAGGGCAAGGATGACTTCATGGAGTCATTTTCTAAAAGGCCAGGAAATAGCTGCTTATTTCCCCCCTACTACCTTGCTCTAGTTACTGTGTATTTGAAAAGGTGAAATAAAAGTTGACACGTTTATGTGAGGGCCATGCGAAAGTGCTTCTGGCCTGATTGCTCTCCTGCTTCCCTGAGCCATTTTCTCTCATGCTTGCTCAACACCTCTGCCGCTCTGTCTCAGAGACATCTGAACAAACTGGGACTCTCTTTAAAATTGTTTCTGCATTTTTTAAAAAATAGCTTTATTAGGTATACTTAAATAAAAATTGTGTATATTCAAGGTGGAGAATGTTCTGATATGCATATGCATGGTGAAATAAGTGTCACAATCAAGCTATTTAACATATTCATCCCCTCGCATGGTGATGACTGTACGTATGTGTGCATGTGGTTAGAACACTTAAGATGAGAACTGGGCCTCTTTTACCATTCTAACCCTTCCAGTGCTTTTTGTTATCCTTTAGCCCTCTAGATAGGAAGGGTAAGAATTGTGTGCATTTGATGAGTGCTTTAAACTTGGGTTTATGAAAGAGAACATTGATTTATTGGTTCTCATCACCAGAGCATCCATTGTGCCTCTCACTAAGACAAGAGGAATCTGAGACCTCCCTTTAGATTCTTTTTTCTCCTGCTTTGGAGAAGTCTTGAAAATAAAAACTAGATGTTTGGGAAAAGCATAGCACAAAGAATGAGGTAGTGAGTATTTTGTTGTTGTCTAGTCATTGAGCTGTGAAGTGATAGGACTGGATGCCATGATCTTAGTTTTTGGAATGTTGAGTTTTGAGTCATCTTTTTCACTCTCCTCTTCCACCTTCATCAAGAGGCTCTTTAGTTCCTCCTCACTTTCTGCCGTAAGGGTGGTGTCAGCTGCCCATCTCAGGTTGTTATTTCTCCCGGCAATCTTGATTCCAGCTGTGCTTCATCCAGCCCAGGATATCACAGGCTGTACTCTGCATAGACGTTAAATGAGCAGGATGAACATAGGTAAATACTGATAAGTAGATCTATAATGTAAGTCTAGGATGGGCAGGATTTTCTTTTCTTTCTTTTTTTTTTTTTTTTTTTTACACTGATATAGCTATACAACTTAGAATATCATCCAGTGTATAGTAACTACTTGAAAAATATTTTAGGAATGAATGACTAAAACCAAACCTAGATCCTCTTTGGCTAACTGACAATGGGGAAAACCTTTCTACTTAGAGATAATGAAGAAGGAGCGAAGGCAGCCCTTCTCCTCTGATGCTTCTCCTTTCATTTGTTGAAGAAACAATGTGTGAGCATCCTGACAGAGGGTGACAGGGCCCAGCTGTCTCATAGAGGCTGCACCATCCAGACCTCAGCGGCCCAACTAATTTAGGGTCTTAACCTTGCTTCTGGCAATGAGTACAAATTTGCCTGGATAATTGTGCGTTATCTGTAATTATTTTAAAACCCATTATTTGCTTTGTATTTTGTCTTTGTCTTATTCCCTCTAGACAAGAGATATCAGAGTCCTCCCCCAAAATTACATGCAAGTGTTACTATTTAGGATCTGGCCTTTCTTTATGAAATAGAATAGAGTATTTGACTGCTAGTTGTAGCCCCAGCAATTCTATTACTACTTCTTAAGAAAATTGTTGCTGGGTTTCAAACATGCATCATTCTGATCTAATGTAAAATCATTTGAGACACTGTGACAGGTCTAGCACCAAACGATGGTAATGTAGAAATAATTACTAAATTGTCACTTAGAATAGTAGCAGATGCTGAGCAAGGAATAAAGTCAAAGTCCTGCTTTTGAGACTGTATTCTAATTGCTCTCTTATCTTTGAATGTATAGGAGTGTGTATCTTATGTCTAGGGGGTTATGATTTTCAGAAATAAAAGTTATTAACTTGAACTGTACAAAGTATTACAAATGTGAAGTGGAGGTTTCCCTAATTCGATATATAATTTCTAATAAAATTTGTAATGGTAATACTGAGTTGAACACAACTTACTTCCAAAAGTTAATAAGCTTATGGTAGATATGTTATATTTAAACCAAAGAAGCACAAAATTCGTAATTGTAGATCAAAGACTTACCTCGATACTTTTATGTGTGTATACGCATATAGATTATGCAGGTAAAGTACAAGTAATAAAAAGCAGTGCTTTAAAATTGATTTACTTTCTGTGTTTGCAAAATGTTTATTTCTATGACCTAGAAACTAAAAGTTTCCAACTTATCATGATCACAAATATGAGAAACAAAGGAGATGCTTATAATTTATGCTGGAATGATATAACTGGCTGTACTTTGAGGCAAACCTGTTTAATTTACAGTCTATTCAACTACCCTAGTGGTGCGAGCACATAGTGATTTTTTTTTAACCTCTAAACTGAAATTTTAAATAGTGTAAATATTTATGGATCTTGCAGCCCCCAACCTGGCAAACTTTGTGCAGATCTGATTGAGCATTGGTTGAGTATTGCTGAGAAAAAAGGATAGGAGTGGAGAAGGAGAGAGACAATTTAAAATTGAAAGTGTATTCAGAGTAAAAAGTTGGACTCCTTGAAATTTTCAAAGAATGCTTAGCTGTATGCTAAAATTGATTTGTCTGCTTTATAATTTGCAAATATTAATTTACATATACAGCAGGTATTTATTTGGGCTTCCCTGGTAGCTCAGACAGGAAAGAGTCTGCCTGCAATGCAGGAGACCCAGGTTTGATTCCTGGGTCAGGAAGATCCCCTGGAGAAGGAAATGGCAACCCACTCCAATATTCCTGCCTGGAAAATCACATGGATGGAGAAGCCTTGTGGGCTATACCCCATGCGGCTGCAAAGAGTTGGACATGACTGAGCAACTAACACAAATGTATTAATTCTGTGCCGATTTTAGTATGAAAACTCATTATTTTTGAAACTGATTTTCCTTATTAAGAACTTAGTGTTTAGTGAGAAATTTAGGCTTCTATTCAACCAAGAGGGTAATAACCATGATATACTAAGAAAAGTTGTACTTTATTTGTATAGTATAACTTTTAATATACAAAAGGCTGTCACATATAAACCTTATTTATTTGGCACTATAACATTTTATCATAGGAAGAGCAAGTATTGCTGTTTTTAACAAAATAAAGTTTAAGGCATATATCCAATCTTATTAACAAAGAAGTGCCATTTGGTCAGATTAAGAAAAAAAAAAAAAACCACAACAAAACTAGCATCTATGAAGCAGGTTTTATGTGCTCTGCTTACACAATGGCACTCTAATGATGGGATTTTTCTCCCCATTTTACCTGGTTGAGAGATAGAACTGGAAGTTAAATAAAAATGTTTATATCTGATTTTTGTTGATTTTCATTCTACCAAACATTTTTGATTATTCCTGTTAGAGTTTTTACATATTATCTTTAGTTATAACTTAGATACACTTGCCATACAGAGTAAACTATTGAGTTTTTGTTATTTTTAGAGTCCTGAGAACTGGGCTGGAGTATATGAACTTTTTGTCCTGAAAGCCCTGAATAAAGCATATTGTGAGGTAGGAGAAAGAATTTTAATTTTAACCCTTTTGGAAATTTTGGTATATCTCAAGCCATTAACATTTCAACATCTTAAATTTCCAAATAAGTTTTCTTTTATTTATTTATTTTTAAATTCCTCTTTCATCCTATTTCTAATTCTACTCTTTAATGTATCTTAGAACTCTGAATCTTACCACATCCTTCAGTCAGGGATGGGAAGGATACATGGACTCTGGCATGATTCAGGATGCTTTTAGTCTATGTTGATGCATATAGTTTCAGTGAATCCACATTTCACACCTTACAAGCTTTAGGTTAGGGGGGAAAATGTAGACTTGTTTTTCTATATCAATTTGATTTATAATATTAACTGCTATTCTATTTTGGTGGCTAAAAGTTTAATGTACTTCTGGGTAAATCCAGTCAGTTGCAGTTTCTTCCTGGAATTCCATTTACGTTTTGGAGAGCTTTATTAGAAATGTCAGTGTTTGGAGAAGTGAAGGCTGCTTGATTCAGTTGTCATCTCTTCATATTGGCATTGAATAAGATATGCATTTTTCTCTCTGATCCTTTCTTTCATTAGCCAGTTTGGCATATTTTACCAGATTCTGAGTTCAATAATTCTCAAAAATACACAATCTATACCAGGGATGCAAAACTTTGTCTAACCCTATGGATTTATGACTTTTCCCTCTATCCTCAGTACAGAGGATCTAAATTTCCTTTGAGGTAGAAAAGTGACTTTAATTTTGCCATACATTCTTCTTTTTTTTTTTTTTTTTTTTTTTAATATTATTTTATTAGTTGGAGGCCAATCACTTTACAACATTTCAGTGGGTTTTGTCATACATTGGCATGAATCAGCCATATAGTTACACGTATTCCCCATCCCGATCCCCCCTCCCACCTCCCTCCCCACCCGACTCCTCAGGGTCCTCCCAGTGCACCAGGCCCGAGCACCTGACTCATGTATCCCACCTGGGCTGGTGGTCCGTTTCACCATAGATAGTATACATGCTGTTCTTTCAAAACATCCCACCCTCACGTTCTCCCCCAGAGTTCAAAAGTCTGTTCTGTACTTCTGTGTCTCTTTTTCTGTTTTGCATATAGGGTTATCGCCACCATCTATCTAAATTCCGTATATATGTGTTAGTATGCTGTAATGTTCTTTATCTTTCTGGCTTACTTCACTCTGTATAATGGGCTCCAGTTTCATCCATCTCATTAGAACTGATTCAAATGAATTCTTTTTAACGGCTGAGTAATATTCCATGGTGTATATGTACCACAGCTTCCTTATCCATTCATCTGTTGATGGGCATCTGGGTTGCTTCCATGTCCTGGCTATTATAAACAGTGCTGCGATGAACATTGGGGTGCACGTGTCTCTTTCAGATCTGGATTCCTCAGTGTGTATGCCTAGAAGTGGTATTGCTGGGTCATATGGCAGTTCTATTTCCAGTTTTTTAAGAAATCTCCACACTGTTTTCCATAGTGGCTGTACTAGTTTGCATTCCCACCAACAGTGTAAGAGGGTTCCCTTTTCTCCACACCCTCTCCAGCATTTATTGCTTGTAGACTTTCTTCTTAATCTATTATTTACAAATTAACTTTTGTTTCTTGAGGCCTTCCTTGTTCTAGTGTTCAGTTTTCAAAGAGGTTTGAGAAACCTTGTCTCCCACATAAAATGTCTTTACAGTGAGTTTTGAAAGATTTTTTGAGGAAAAGGCCAAAAATAGTCTTGCTATACTCCTCCTCCTCTGAAGTAGAGTGTTACCTATAATTAATAGGTGTAAGGATAAAAAATGAATTACTTAGAGGAAAAGATTGGTTAAAACATTGCATTACTCTGTTTATTAAAAAAAAAAAAAGGAAATTCTAAAAGAGTAATGGTTTAAGGTATAACATTTACCTTCATGAGATGAATCAAAGTGACTGTTTTAGAGTATGTTTTCAAAAGCATTGTAATTGGAGAAACTAACACTCCTCTCAGTTGATAGAGTATCTAGGCAGAAAATCAACAGGGATATAGGAGAACTCCTTCAGCAAATAGGACATAATCAACATTCAAAACACATTATTTCACAATGACACAATTGACTTCCTTTCAAGTGCCCACAATGTGATAAACCAAAATAGACCATGTCCTTGGTCGTAAAACAAACAAAAAATTTTTAAAAATTGAAATCATGCAGAGTATATTCCTTGACTACAAATGAATAAAACTATAGATAAAGATAACAGGAAGACTGTCAAACATTTGAAATCTAAACAACAAATTTATGAATAATTTATAAATTACAAATAATGTCATGAGGGAAGAAAAAATATTGAACTAATTGAAAATAAAAATTTTGGGGACACAGTTAAAGCAATGCTGAGGGGGAAATTCATAGCATTAAGTGAACATATTAGAAAAGGAAAAAGTCTCAAATCAATACTCCAGTTCAACAAACTAAAAAAAATCAAAGGCAGAATACACTCAAAATAAGCAGAAAGTATAAGCAACAACAAACTTACAGAAAATCAATAAATCAAAAGTTGATTATTTGAAGAGATCAGTAAAATTGTCAAACTTCTAGCAGAACTTAGTTAGTTCAGTCGCTCAGTTGTGTCCGACTCTTTGCGACCCCGTGAATCGCAGCACGCCAGGCCTCCCTGTCCATCACCAACTCCCAGAGTTTACGCAAACTCATGCCCATCGAGTCAGTGATGCCATCCAGCCATCTCATCCTCTGTCGTCCCCTTCTTCTCATGCCCCCAATCCCTCCCAGCATCAGGGTCTTTTCCAATGAGTCACCTTTTTGCATCAGATGGCCAAAGTATTGGAGTTTCAGCTTCAGCATCAGTCCTTCCAATGAACACCCAGGACTGATCTCCTTTAGGATGGACTGGTTGGATCTCCTTGCAGTCCAAGGGACTCTCAAGAATCTTCTCCAATACCACAGTTCAAAAGCATCAATTTTTCGGTGCTCAGCTTTCTTCACAGTCCAACTCTCACATCCGTCCATGACCACTGGAAAAACCATAACCTTGACCAGATGGACCTTTGTTGGCAAAGTCATGTCTCTGCTTTTTAATATGCTATCTAGGTTGGTCATAACTTTCCTTCCAAGGAGTAAGCGTCTTTTAATTTAATGGCTGCAGTCACAATCCACAGTGATTTTGGAGCCCAAAAAAATAAAGTCTGACACTGTTTCCACTGTCTCCCCATCTGTTTCCCATGAGGTGATGGGACCAGATGTCATGATCTTAGTTTTCTGAATGTTAAGTTTTAAGCCAACTTTTTCACTCTCCTCTTTCACTTTCATCAAGAGGCTTTTCAGTTCCTCTTCTCTCTCTGCCATAAGGGTGGTGTCATCTGCGTATCTGAGGTTATTGATATTTCTCCCAGCTAGCAGAACTTACAAAGTAAAAAAACTATTAATATGAGAATGAAAACATATCACTAGATCTCTTGCAGATTTTTGAAGGACAATAAGAGAATACTGAGATAAAATAGAATGATCTCTCAAAAAGTACAAGTGACACAGCTCACTTAATATGAAATAATTTAAATAGATTTATAATTTTTAAGGAATTTAAGTTCTGAGTTGAAATCCCCCCCCCAAATCTCTTTGTCAAATGACTCACAGAGAAGTCTATAGACATTTAAAGAAGAATTAACACCAATTTTACACAATCTGTACTAGAAAATAGAAAAATAAAAAGCTCTTCTATACTCATTCTGAGAAGAGTATTACTATGATATCAACATTAGGAAAAATTTAACACAGGAAGCTGACGGCCAGTATCCCTCATCAGTACAGATACATAAGTTATTCATAACATATTGACAAACACAATTTAGAAATTATAATAAGAATTATTTATCATGACCAAAGAGAATTTTTTCAGAGATACATAACATCGTTAATCAACTATATTCCAACATGAAATAAAATTAGAAAAAAAGGATTCATCAATGTTTCAGGTTAAAAGATCAACATATACAAATCAATTATATTTTTATATAGCACTATCAATGAACCTCCATACTCTTTTTCCCAGTGGCTACACCAGTTTATATTCCCACCAACAGCAGGAAGTATAGGATTTCCTTTACTCCATGTCCTAGCCAACATTTGCTATTTATGTTCTTTCTGATGATAGCCATTTGACATGTGTACCTTATTGTGATTTTGTTTTGCATTACCTTGATGATTAGTTATGTTGACCATCTTGTTATATGAAGGCTGGCCATCTACATTTTGTCTTTGGAAAAACGAAATATTCTTAGATTGGGGGAATTAATCTTGTTAAAGTGACCATAATAACCAAGGCAATCTACACGTTCAGTGCAACCCTTATCAAAATATCAAGGACATTTTTAGCAGAACTAGAACAAATAATTAAAAAATTTGTATATAAACAGAAAAAGCCCCAAGTATTCAAAAGAATCTTGAGAAATAATAAACAATCTTGAGAAAGAGAACACAGCTGGGGGAATCATGTTCCTGACTTCAGACTATACTACAAAGATACAGCAATCTGCAGTAATCAAAACAGTATAGTACTGGCATAAAAAAGACCCTTAGATCAATGAAACAGGGGTAGAGAGCCCAGAAATAAATTCATGTGCTTCTTATTAGTTAACTTACAATAAAGGGGGCAAAAATGTATGATAGGAAAATCATACGATAATTGTGCCTAAAGAAAATCATGCAATATAGTTTCTTTAGGCACAACTCAGATTACATTAGGCATCAGAGAAATCACATAGGAGAAAGGCCTTATGAGTGCAGTGTGTGTAGTAGAGTCTTCAGTCAAAACTCCCACCTCATTCGGCACCGAAACGTCCACACCAGAGAAAAAACATGAATGTAGCAATGTGGGAAATTCTTTATGGACAGCTCCACCCTCATTATTCATCAGAGAGTCCACACTGGAGAAAAGCCTTATGAGTGCAGAGAATGTGGGAAAGTCTTTAGGTACAACTCCAGCCTCATTAAACATTGGAGAGTTCACACTGGGGAAAGGCCTTATGAATGTGTCACCTGTGGGAGAGGCTTTAGCCAAAACTCTCACCTCCTTCAGCACCAAGGAGTTCACACTAAAGAGTATTGCAAACAGGGGAAGACTTCAAAGCAAAATCTGGTCTGATTTAGCACTGGGCTGGACTGCTATCTAGGTGTTTAAATTTTTTTTTAATTGTTGTAAAGTACATGTAACATAGAATTTACAGTCAACCATATTTAAGGCAAGTTCAGTAGTAATAATGCATTTACATTGTACACAAATTTTTAAAAAGTGCCTAAAGAAAAATATATGATAGAAAAATCAGTTATCATTTTGATAAGTGATGCTGGAAAAACTGGACAGCTACATGTAAAAGAATGAAATTAGAAATTCTTTAACAGTATATACAAAAATAAACTCAAAATGGGTTAAAGACTAAATTTGAGTCCAGCTACTATAAGTCTCTTAAAAGAAAGCATAGGCACAACACTCTTTAATATAAATAGCAGCAATATATTATTGGATCTGTCTCCTAAAGTAGATAGAAGCAAAAATAAACTAATGGAACCTAATTAAACTCAGAAACTTTTGCACAGCAAGGAAGACCATTGACAAAATGAAAAGACAACCTACTGAATGGGAGAAAATATTTACAAATAATATAAACTGGTAATTATAATATAATTACTAAATAATATAAACTGGTAAAGGATTAATGTCCAACATATACAAAACAGCTCATGCAACCAATATAAAAGAAAAATTAACCCGATTAAAGGATGAACTGAAAAACTGAATTGACATTTATCTATAGAGAAAATGCAGATGACCTACACACATATATGTTTTATATATGTTTATATATTTTTTTAAACTTTACATGGGGTCAATAATAGCAACTTGAATATAAATACAAGAGAGAATTAAAGCCAATAATTAAGAGTACTTTGCAAAGCAAAACCAGAAAAAGAACATACATATATGATAATAGTAACCCATTAGATGGTGGACTGCCGTCTATGGGGTTGCACAGAGTTGGACACGATTGAAGTGACTTAGCAGCAGCAAAAAAAAATGGGATTTTTTTCCACTGATAAACTTTATATGGATATAATATGGTGTGTCACTTAGTAATGTAAGTTTTTGTGTTGATGAGAGGTCATTATCTCTTTGCCTCTGGCATTGAGAATACAGAGAAATTGAGCTGGGAATTACAAATGATATATTCAAATATGGCAAGGTTTATCTACAACCAAAACAAGAATACTTTCTCAGACTAAGAGACATCACTGTTGCCAACAATTTTAGATTTTCATTTAACAACTCAAATTTGAGCCAAGTTGGCCTTGAATATCATTTTGATAAAGAATAAATCTTAATTCAAGAACAAATGAAAGACTGAACATTCACTTAGAAAGTACTACTACAGATGAAGTGTCTATTCCACTTTAACTGATTATAAAAATGTTTCCCCTCAGTATATGTTTTCCTTAAGTGTTCAAGTTAAATAATGTTTGTTAAGTTTGTGACTTATGGTGAAAAAATGTAGTGGAAAAATTTTGAGTTGTAGTTAAATTATTGTTGTTCTGCATTGCAGTTTGTGATTCTTCACTTGATTTGCAGATGTGCTATTCTTAGGCAGATTTGAGAGCTTTAATTAACTGGAGCTGGGTTTCTATGTAAAGGTACAGAGTTCCTAAGTGAGAACAAGAGGTTCTTGCCATTACATAAATGATTTGTTTCATAGGATGAAAATCAGGAAGGACCCTACTGTCTTGTAACAGCATGTGAGGACACACTCCTGAGCTAATATGGTGATTGTCTCTTCCATATACTCAGTTAAAGCAGTTTTATTCTGACTATGTTACATTTAGATACTAATATGGTATAGAGCCAGGACTGTGGAAAACTGCTGGCCCAAAATGGCATAAATAATTAAAATTTCAAGTAGTCTTGTGAATTTTATATTGATAACTTATTACTCCGGGGAATGCTGGCTCTGAGAGTGTCTGTAGTAAATTGAATTTTTTATTTTTAGATCCTATTTTTTTTGCTCTTAACAGAATTATTTCAGTTGCTAAGAAACTTTGTTTTGTTTTCCTCACTAAAAAAAAATTAGTTAAGATCTTGTTATAGAGTTTCAATTATCTTTTTTCTTTTGTTATCGAATTGATTATTAGGTTAAAATTATTTGCTATTGAGGGAAAAGTTTCTTTTTCATATAACCAAGACTTTCCTCAAAAATGGAAGAAGAAAGTAATCTAACTTCTCAGTTTGTCATTATATTTTTTAAACTTGTTTAATGCAAGGACTCTTATTTGGAAAGTTTCTATGGTGATTTATGTAGTACATTACTCATAGTAGAGTCTATTTAATAACTTTTAATGTTCTTGAATTAATAGAAGTTGAATATTAGAGGTACATTGCCCAGTTTAAATTGTAAATGACCCTCTTTTCCTAGAATATATTATATAATACTTGGGTTTTGAAATGGTTATAACGAATCAATTACAAAACGTGACTAGTTCTACTAATAGATGCTTTTTTATTGCACACATAACAGACCAGTGAGGGTGTTCATACCATTGAGTAGTTACCCTACTTGCATTGATTTTGGAACCTGGGTTTTGTTCTTTTTGTAGTTTTGCTGTTTCCGAGGACCCCCAAATCTCTGAATTTACTTGGTAGCAGATTAGAAAATAAAGGGAAGGTACAGCCACTTCTTAAATGCCTAGTCATATTGAAGGGACCTTCCTCATTCCTAGGGATGCTCTTAATTCCTAGTTGTATTGACTGGAACTAATCTCACAGCTATGCCCAGATGCAAGGGGAGAGACAGAGAAGTGGAAGGGGGAATTTTAAACAGAAGGAACTGAAATCAAAACAAGAAGGCACAAGAATGCCTGGCATATACCAAGAAGGGAAAGTTGCCTGCTGTGTCTTCAGTATTATATGATGGAAAATGTGTGAGGGGGCTGAGCTGAAAGTTAAGGTAAAACTGAAATGTGAAGGATCTTGAAAAGGAGGTGGAGAGATTTTTTTGGGGGGAGGAGGTGACCTGAATTTTAGAAGATGATACATATTTGTAGCCTTGTGGAGGACTGGAATCATGAGTGCCGATTAATTTAGGGAACTAGATAGTTCGGAAGAAAACCTTGTGCACAGGGGACATTACTTCCTCAGGCATTTAAGTGGTGGAAGGAGAAAGGCACTTCAGTTTCTCTTTGT